>NC_089279.1:19929833-20235876 GCF_963678975.1 Dysidea avara | reverse complement strand
TTTTGGGTTGTGCAATAATATTTATAGCTAATTCTCGTATTTCGTAATTCATGAAATATTCGTAATTCGTTCAATTACGTTGCTATGCACTGCTAAGGAAGCGTTTGTTAAACAAACCGCTTTTACCAACATATTACGCACAGAAGTATCTTCTAAACTGTTTTATAGTGTGACTAACGTGTTTTTTTCCCACAAATTCTCTCGACAAAGCCTCAAAGTTGCTCTTCATTCTTCATTTTCGTTCCTGTATGTAAGGGATACGCCCCCTTTCAACTCGAAGCGATAAGCTATTCCTGGTAGTGTACCGTTGTTTTTCAGTTGCTAAACGCCTGAAAACCCCAAGGGGAAGGTAGTCTGAGGAAAGTCACCACACCCATATTTCAATCCGCCGAAAAGAAACCACCTCAGAGCAAAGTTCACCTGTGCAGAAGTTTAATACAGACTTCATTTCACTTTTACTTCTTACGTAAAAGCTGCTTTTACCATTATTAAACGATTTAGCTCATGTGGGTGCGTACGGACAAACATAGGTAGATAGGTAGATATGTAGATAGGTAGATAGGTACACACACACACACACACACACACACACACACTTTTACGAAAACAATTTCAGTAAAGTGGGCGCACGCCTGGTTTAAAAAGTATGCACCAAAAAGGTATATATATAAAACGGAAAAAAAAAGTTTTGTCACTGGCGAGATTCGAACCCAAACCCTACACAGCAGTAACCGCAACAACTTCTTACCAGCTAAGTTGTGTTAGCAATGGAATGCAGCTGATGTTTTCTCTATATCATGGCCTTCAATGTGTTGTAGCGGACAAAAGAATGCACGTAGAAGCTTGCAATAAATTTTGCGACATAGCCAGACGTACATGTTTGTTTGGGACATTTGTTTGGGATGTATGTGTACATGTTTGGGATGTACGTATTAATACTAAAACGTATGTTTTTAATTCCGTTACATTTTGCTTGCCATAATGGTGAGCGTTTCATTCCGCATCATTTCGCATGCGAATCGTGCCAATACGTGCACAGATTGTCAAGTAATTGTTGTCAATAGCTGACATGAAAAAGTGTGTCATGAAAAGGTGGCACTGATGCCTTCTCTACACCAACACCTTCAATACTTCATAGAGAACGAACGAACGGAAGCAGGTAGTGATTTGTAACAACAAACTTGGAGTTGCCAGATGATGAGCGGTTAATTTTGTTAATGTCCCGTGTCAATACTTTGGTTGTCGAGTTAGCGGCGTCACGAAGCAGACGGACAGATAGACAGACAGACAGCTTTATATATATATAGATTACTGAAAAGTGAAGTGCTATTACATTTCATCTTCAGCTGCATTCAGCCCATTACACAAGTCACAACATTACAAATGAAGAACACCATGTGAAATTCTGTGATCGATCAGAAAACAATTCCCATTATGTAGGAAAGCCATCACGCTGTGCTACTGCAAATTGACAACTTTCACTGTCAGCAAAGATACATGGGACAAAAGGGAGGACACAGGTAAGTCCATGAAGCATACATTGTACATACTGCAGTATATAGAACAAAGTAATCCAGGAATGAAATCAGAGTTGTTCACCCTTTAGAAAATTACTTACGGTTATGCACTATTGCCAAAAGGAACCTGAAGCAATGTCTAACAGTGAAAAAAATCAGGCAGTGGTTGTGGAGTTACACTTATTTGAAGGTATCAGGCAGGCAGGCAGGGCAGGCAGGGCAGGCAGGGCAGGCAGGGCAGGCAGGGCAGGCAGGGCAGGCAAGCAGTCAGGCGGGCTAGTCAGTCAGTAGAAAATTCTGCTAAAAATTTTAATTTCCATAGCAACTTATCAGAAGTTTTTGACCGCTCTGTAGACACTTTTGGGCTTGCTTATGTCTCACAAATACTGCCAAGGAGCCATGACGGTATTGTGAAGCTGGTTTTGGGACGATGTTTTGGCTAGAACAGCACAAACCTTCATGATCCCTAATATATACTGTATGATAAGATGATAATGTCCAACGTACAATGACTTTCATTGCGTTTACACTTGCCAGCACAACTCATCTCAGTTATCACTGTAGTCTAAACACTGAGCCAAACTGAACTTACAAATCTGCAGTATACCAATACAAGCTTATTAGAGTTTGCTCTATTTCACCTACAGGTGTAGTTATCAATTTAAATAAAGGATAAAACAAACCTTATATCAGATGGACCCTACTTAAATACGCTAATGTATCGCTACCTTTCCTTGTTACCAGCTATTAACAGTTCCTATTTGTTCCCAATTTCCAGATGCCTATAACACATGCCCATAAAAGGGATGATGTGGTTTCATAAACCAGTTTTTACTAGGGGCGTAGCCACACTTTTGGTGATGCCAGGACCTAGCTGTAAGCTGAAGACCAAAAAAAGGTAACTGACTGCTGACAATAGCTTCCCTCCCACCAATTGGCTATCCATATTACTACACATACACAGCTTGCTACACTGCTTCTCTGAATACTGTGACTGCTCTATTAGAGTATCTCGAATTATTGATGCTCCCGGGTTCTGACTACGCCTCTGGTTTTCATGACTGCGCATGTACCCCTAGGAAACTGTGAGGAGGTTACAGGCCTGATAGGGAACCCAATCTATGAAGTATGCAGGTAGCATTAAACGAGCCAGAACAGTTGGGATCCAGAATTCCTCTGGCATTTATCCTATTACAATAAGTACAGCATAGTACAATAAGTACTAAGTATATCAAACAAAAAACAACAAGTACAGCAAAGCTGTATGCCTACTTGAGGAGAGCTGCTGAGAAAATCCAGTCCACATAAAAGCTGTACCCATTGATAGGGTATGCCAAACAACTTCAGTTCTGTCATCAGCACCTTTTCTCTACTCATAAAACAACATTAAAAGTATAACCAGGATATATTCAATTATTTCATACCCAAGTTGTTTCATCAAATAGTGTGGTAAGGGGCTGGGGAAAGCCTCACCATCATCTCCAGATAGTAACAGCTCATGAAGTATAGTGTCAGCATCTAATAAACTGACGTGTCGCAGATCATGGAGTCCATTTTATACATTGTAATTCTTACCAACAATCATCACCATTTCCAGCCAGACCGCTGATGTTAACACACGCCACACCAACTAATGGGATGTATCTTATTGCCAATGAAATATTGCATTTGTCTATTATAAAAATCAGCAACTACATGTAAGTAATGTTATTACTGTACCTGATTGGTCAATATCAATTTGTATAAATAGTGGGTGTGGCTTAACTACGGTCTTCATTTCACTAACTGAGCTTTTAGAATTCTTCTGTTGAAAGATTTAAAAGGTAACTAAATACATATATACATCAACATTGTGTACGTACTCTTCTAGAGTCATCTTCTTTAGTATCCATATCAGAATCACTATCATCATCTGACTGATGTCTACTATCATTTGGCTTCTGTTCTACAAAGCTCATAGCTTCCTCTTTATCTCCTTGAATACTGACTTTCATGTTAGCAGCTATGATCATGAAACCATAATATGAGAGTATATATCAGCTATCAACTCACCATCATAAGCCTCACTAAAAGCACTGGCTTGAGAATACAATATATAGAGAGGGCTTTAGAGAGAATACATGTATATTGCCACAATCGCCATGCAATTAAAATTACCTTGGCAGTAAATGGGATAAAGAATGTTCTCTTCTCTTTTTGTCCAGTAGTAAGTTTAAATTCTCTTGTATTGGGAGAGAAGCCTGCAATGGTGAAATAAGATGGTGGAAGCATCACTGTATGGAAATGTTACTTACTTCAAGAAGCTTATCCAGGGATGGTTTTAAGTTATCGATTACTGACTGCTGTTGTGAAATATCAGATTCCAGTGATGATATTTCAGCCTGTAATGTGTTCCTCTGTGACATCAAACTGTTGAAATACACACAAAAAAACATCAAGTCTTGTCACTCTTAATTACTAACTAAATTTTTAATTATTGGTTTATCAAAAATTACATGTTTGAATATGTTAACTTTGTGAATCTGATTAGTTACTAGTACTTATGCAGTTTCACATAATTTTCCCCCTCAGCATCAAACAGTTACTCAAACCAATCATACATAGCTTTTCAACTCCAAACTTCTCATTCTTAAAGCTCCCAACAGTATGAGACAAGAGACTTGCAATGGCAACTGGACCAACGGTCTACGCCCCAAGTTTCCCCACCCTGTAAACTCTAGCAACCACACTGGTAGTTTGAAGAAAAGTCAGGCATCTTCACTTTCACATAACCATAACTCTTAGCCTATAGCTACCCAGACTAACATGGAGCCTTTAGAGGTATAGTAGTAGATGCATTCCAACAGGAGCTCATAAGTGCAAAAGGTTATAAGCTCCTGATTCCAGCACTTATATAAGCTCTTGATTTCGGCGCTTATAAGCTCCTGATTCCAATAGGACAATTTGATCCTGATCCTGTGCTTAATTGGCAAAAGTTAAAGCCAAGCTGTAAGTATTAAGCCAGACTTGATATCAAGTATGTACTCCTGGAGAAACTTTGAGAGTTCCACATCTTCCAGCTCTCTAAAGGCCGGCTAGCAGGATGTTCAGTGGAGACAGGCCCAGTAGTTAGCTACTAAACTAATGGCTGGTCATAAAGAGATACTATTATGTAACCTAAGGTGTCACAATCCCATTTCAAGACCTACCTCTGATGTAGCAAACTTGAAAACCAGATACATTTAGAGCAAGGAATGTATAGCAGCTTACTGGCAGCAATTAAGGGTCATACAGGAGTGCCTGTGCTGCTGTAGCAGCCAAATAACTAGAATACACGACATGCATTGACAAAATATGGAATATTACAGCTGAGGGACCTATCTAACACTGCAACGGCAGAAGTACTTAAAAGTTGTGGTAGATGCCAGAGACCAGGACAGACAGCGCCAGACTCCCTTGCATGCTGGCTTGGAGTTTCAATACTTACAGGTTACAGGTTAAGTAACGCTTATCTTTATAGAATGGTCTATATTTTACTAGTGCTCACTCTTGACGTTGCTTAAGTTCCCAGTGTAGCCTAGCCATCATCCTTTCGTGATCATTTGATTTAGTTACTTCCTATACAATGTACATACAAAGGAGTATTGTCACTAAATACATAAATATACTACACAACATACTGGCTGGCTAATCTCTGCTGGAGCACTGTCATAAAACTCCTCCTCACTAATAAGTTGTATGTCATCATGAGATGATCTAATAAAATTTGTGAATTAATTACATGATATTTATACTTTCCTTGACTTACTGGAACTGCAGACAATTACTTATCTCTTTACTCAAATGCACCATCTCATACTTGAGGTTCTGCAGCTGAAGATGCAAACCATCCAACTCTTGCTTGTTCTAACACAACACCACTTGTAAGTACACGGTATACTTAGCAATCATTTTAACCTCCAATGTCTTATCTCTAGCTTCCTTGCAGTACAGATGAGACAGACGGTTCAGTTTCTTTAATGTCGCAAACAACAAGGCGCCTTTTGCCCTACTTTCTTCCATATCCGCTGCAGAACACTATGGATCACGTGATACAATGTTGCTTTACTATTTAAAACTGTACGCGCACCTTATCTCCCTGTCGTTTTTGGTTTCGCACCATTTGAAATACTTCTACTAGTGACTGTCGAGTTTCTGTAACTGCAGCTGGCACTATCGAGTAGCCCTTGGACGGGAGATACTCCCCATGAAGTGGCAACGACGCAATGTAACCCTGTGCATCGTTCGATTTTCCTTCATCCGATGACTTAACTTTCTTTGGCTTATTTCCATCAGATGCTACTTCAGGTTTAGTCGAAGATTTGCGTCCACGTTTCATTTTGTGTACTATTCGATTGTGGGATCGAATTTTGATTTTTGTCGATCTGGCGAGTGGCTGAGCAGTCGACATAACGGCGTTAATGTTAACGCTGTAATGTTACGTTCGTCGACATTACAGCATCATTTATAGGTATGGTGAATTTTATAGTTTACTCTTATGTCGTCTGTGAAAAGCCTTTACTGTTTTGCTTTTAAACTAGTTCCTACTTTATCACTTTATTAAATGCTGGAGTGGAATTTTTATAAAATAGTAAGGTTTGTCTACATACATGTGTATGAGAATGCTCGTGTGTACTGTACGTGTATACAAATGTACAGTTACATGTACTGTATGTGTACGTATGCACAACTTATAGCCTATATATTATATGACACCAATCAACCAAAATATAGTTTGACGTGACCTCTAGTCCAGGTACTTAACCACTGGACTCCACTGCAAAGTACCATACATACATGTATACTCTTCATTGTTTTTCCACCATATTAATGTAAACCAATAAGGATCAATGTTAAACATTTACTGTAAGAACCTACACCCGGTGAAGAAGGAACTGAAGGTGAACTCTCCCCTAACTCTAATAACTGAGGTTAAGCATATAATAATTATGATGTCTTTTACTGTCTGTATGAAGATAAAATTTTTGCCAAAGGCTGACTTGTCTCCAATGCTTACTATGTGTTGTTCCAGCTGTCAATAGTTTGTGGTGACACTTATTCAACACTAGACATCAGTGTCAATAGTTAATGTGTAAATTTATGATTATGATGTGTGCCTGCCATCATAGATAATGTATGCGTTCCTAATGGATTGGAAACGCCCGCTAAATTATTTTCCTATCCTAGTTACGGTGCGCCAATACATTGGGAAATTTGTTGAGTGACTGTTTGGCTTTCTCTCGCTTGTTTGAAGGCCAGTTTGAAGGCGTGGACATTCCTTTTACATTGCTTATTGTGTTACGTTGTGTACTGAACAAGAACACAGCGTGTCTGTGGGCACTGGGAGAAATATTGTTTGCGACAGGTGACAATGGCAGGTACGCACCAGCTAATAATTCAGTAGCAGTGCTATTAGCCAACTTCTCATCACCGCATTTACACAACCAAAGAAATGTCTAATACATTGAAATAAATTTTATGCTACAGTACTGCTCAGCTTGAGCTAAACAATAGCACAAAGTAGTGCCTATTTTCTGAAGTTTTATCGAAGCAGTGGAAATATACAGCGAAGCAGTGAATATCTAACTAGCCTACTACACTCTACCTGCTACAAGTGGTGTAAACAGCAGCAAAGAAACAATGCTACACTTTCTGTTTCTTCAGGAAATTTGCACAACCGTTTTGAAACACCATATTTCACCTTTGAACCTGAATTTTCTTACGCTGTTGTTTACTACTCTCCAGCGGCCCTACCCAGTCCAGCCTCCATATAGTGTAGGTGGCAACTAACCCAGCTGTAAACAACAAACACTAATTTGCTGGTCACAAGAACAGCGAAATCTTCCACCTGTCGAGGCCATGAAGTTTACGCGCAGCGAAACGAGGATAGCCCATGACGTCACTATGTAAATAATACGGGCGTTTCCAATCCATGTGACATACATTATCTATGCTGCCATAAGGTTATGATGCTTACCACGTAAGCTATTTTCTGTATCCTAAATTGCTGTGATCGTTGTTTTACCCCGATATCTATAGATGATTGTTGCTGTTAATACTACAGTGTCTGCACATGGCTAGGTCCAGTTACCAGTGATCAGTTATGTCTCAAGATATCATGAGCAGCTCTGACATGACAGAGACATTAAATGTCACTGATGATTTTATAATTGGAAATATTCCACTTGAATTTCGTTCTGCAGACCTTAGGTCATATTTTTCACAGTTCACAGAAAAGGGAGGTTTTCAGTGTTTTCATTTCCGTCATCGACCACAAGTCTCTTCTGATGGATCAGATAGTCAACACTGTTGTTGTGTAGTGAGAGTGGAGCCCAGTATGATTGATGAGTTCCTACATCTCTACAGTAATAAATCTTGGGAATTAGCTAGTGGGGAACTGGTAAAAGGAAATGTGAATATTAGTAAAGCTTCAAATGATAATTTAACTGGTTAGATTTATGTTAAGTATGTTTTGTATGCTTGTTAACTGTTACAACGGTCTATGGTTTGCACTTTAGACTATTAAATACTGTAATACATGGAGGAAGAGTCTATTCACTAAAAGGTAGTGAAACAAAATATACTGTGGGAAAATCCCTCTTTCTACTCTGGAATGGGATTCTTTCACATACATGTGTAGTTAGTACTATATACAATCACGTCTTTTTACCTTTTTTTAGGAAATAGACCCTTGTTTCATTTTTAAATACACCTTTGATTTTTTGCATTGTATAGCTATACAGTGGAGGGTCGATTAATTATGCCACCAGTCAATTGCCAAAATGATCAATCTATTAGAATATGTATATTCTATTAGAGTAATTGAGCTGAGTTCAACATATATATCAATGGCTGTTTTATTTTACGTACTTTGATACAAACACCCCTATATTAATTCAGATATCTATTATCTCACTTGCAATAAAGTGACTACTATATTAGGGTATCTTGATCTGACTGGTTTTTCTTTTTTTCAAAAACTTGTGCTTGAATCACTATGTGGTATGGTTGCAATACCCGTAGCAAACAGATCACTGTAAGTGAAGTCATCTATATCCTTTCATAGTAGCATAAGTACTCCAAGTAATTCTGTAATCTATGGTGTGTAATCATATGCACCCGCAGCAAAGAATCAAAGGCATGGCATGCAGACCAAGGCCAAAAGGCACATGTCAGTATTACGACAGAAAATTTTGATGAAACAAAAATTTAACATACCAGTTAAATTGGTCAAATTTTAATTCATAAGTGCATGCCCCTAAAAAAGGCTATAATTTATTGATTTTCATCCTTCAATACTGGTGTGGATTCGTCAAATTTTCCCTTCATCAAAATTTCCTGTGTAATGTTTTATTGTGAATGTGATATGCACTTATAGTTGCATACACACATGATTATGCAGCTACAACATTTATATAAATATTTTATACTGCACACATCCTCCAGTTGTCACTTTCTGTATGTTTCTGTGTAGCTGTTGGTGGTGGACAGCAGTTGACAAAACATGATATCAATTCTTTACCTGAACTTAATCCTCCTCATGTGATGCCACGGGGTAATGTTGGCACTCCCCTTGCTACATTTATGGACCTTATAAGGGCATGCAAATTTCCTAGTCATCTAATTAAAAAGTTGCAACTGAAATTTCCCAATAGTAGATCGGCAAAAAAGTATGGTGCAGTTCCTTTTGAATATGAGAACCAGCAGCCATTTAATAAGCAAGACCACTTGCTTTTGTCTGAGTTAGAGATGAAAAAAGCTAAAAGAAAGAAGATAGATAAGCAGCATGTATCAAGTATTATGGATACACCTGTAAAAGTAAGCGATTCATTTTTCATATTTCATGTGAAGTACAGTAGTACTTATAGGATGATGAACATGATGCTGAAGACTGGGAACGATTCGAGGCTCTACATGATGATGTTGATAAGCAGGTAAATACAGTTGATTGTATCAGATGTTTTATTGTGTGTGTATATATAGGGGAGAACTAGAGAAAGACTATTTGAAGAAGAGCTAGAGGTAGTCTGGGATAAGGGCAGTAGTGGATTAGTATTTTACACTGATGCTGCTTATTGGAGGAGCTTGGAAGAAACTGGTATGATTTGTATATAATTAAATTATGTGTTCAAGTTGTAGTGTCTTTAGATTTTGATGAAGAGACAGCAGATGATAAGGATATAGATATGGGTGCCTATTATGGCCATAGTGAAGGTTAGTGTAATGTAACGTGTTTCTAAATATGCATTTTTAATTGTTATGAACATGAAATTTATGTGTGTCTTAAAATTTTTGAATGTGAATATGTTGTTATGCACGACAGTTGAACTTGATCGAGATGCCAGACAACTGTTGGAGATGTCACGGGAGCAGAGGCTAAGAAGAGGAGAAATGGTGGAAGGGATTGGTGCTTTTGAGCAACATACTAAAGTAGGTCATTTGCTTTGATAGCTTATATACTACTACAGCTTCTCCTAGGGATTTGGGGGAAGTTTTTTAAAACAAAGTGGATGGACAAAAGGATGTGGGATAGGACGTAAAATGACTGGAGTGTCAGAACCTGTTGAACTTGATGGACAGTCCCCACATTGCAAAAGAGGATTAGGGTTAGGACACAAATAGATAAATTTCATGTCACTAGTTTTACTATTCTGTAGGTATCATGGTGAAAAACTAGACACAACAAGAACCAGTGGTCATAAACTTAAGAAGCAGAAACTCACCAAGGATTGTTTAATATCTACTGTGTATGATAAACCAATGGAACATGTTGATACTGAGTATCAATCAGCTCCGTCCACCAGATTAAAGTATCGTCAGAGGCTAAGCAGTGCCTCAAGGCTTTGACAAATACCCTGCCTTAAAATTGAACTTGTAACATATGTTCCAGCAGTTGCCAGTTAACAGTGTGTAAATAGTTTGTCATGTAAATGAGTTGATATATACTGTGCGCAACTAAAAATCAATTACATCATTTGAATTGTTTACATATTTTTATTGCACTGCATTTTATATAATTTTTTTTGTTGACAACTTGAAATCACAACAATAAGCTGCTCACATAATTACAGTAGTTAAATTTATAGTGAAAACAATCTGATGCCTATCTGATGCCTCAAATAGCTATCACATGTTTCTCAATTATCAAGATCTGTTAATACTGTACATGTAACATGTATAGTAAATGAGTCAGTGTAAATGAGACTGTCTCATAGTACAGTGTAATTCCATTATTCAGCATCTGGGAGCTTTGCTATAACTATAATACCTAAATTATGAACTCCCTTTTGTAATTCTGCACAGGCTTAGTACATTTAATGGTATAATTCTGCTATAAAACATTTATGTGTCAGGAGACCAAATTATTTTAATGACAAAGTTAATGGAGGGAGTCCCAGCAAGCCATAATTGGATGGATTAATATGGCATTGGAGGATATGATGTCAATAATGGAAGAAACTCTCATGTCTATAAATAGCACACTTGAAGAAGTGTATATACTCTGCATAGCTTTGTGTAGCTACAACTAGAGCGATAATTTGCTCCCACCCCCATAACCGCTTTGACTTGAGGACACTCATTTGTGTATAAACTGTATAGATAGCCTAAGTTTTTTGTCTATAACAAAGGAGGGGATCACAGAGTTATAATCACCTCATTTCTCTTCATCTGACCTGGTGCTGAGAGTCAGGTGTGACCTAGTCCCAGATGGTTGATGGTTAGAGCCCAGTGGCTCTAAATTATCCCCCAGACAACATACCCTATGAAAATTAAGATCCCAGCTAGTTGATCACATGATGCAGGCTCTCTGCAGACATTTGCTTAGGCTTGTTGTTGAATATTCAACAGCTGAGTCCGGGACTTACCTCCACAATATTATAGACTTTGTACTTATAAATTAACCGACATTAATATAGGCACAAGCTAGCAATAGACCAGAAATAATAGTGCTATATGTAGGAGGAGAAATTTCACGTTTGAGAGTCATTAATGAAACAAGGAAAGTCTCCACCTATAGCTATACTTGAACACACAGTTGTATACAACCTGTCAGTATAAAGTAGCAATTAAATGTCCATTAGTACTGCTAACTATGATTCCAACTCAAATGTAAAATTTCCTTATACTTCTTTTTTAATGACTATGAAAACAAAAAACTTGCACATTATTCAGTGTGTTTCATCATCAAAGATGTAGCAATAAAACAAGCACCAGTCAGTTATCACACCGTACAATTACATTATGTACCGTAGTATTGCCTATATACCCCCTCTTATTTACTTGATTTGCTAGCTCTTTGTTTTATAATGGTAATGGAACTAGTTTTTCACAAAGTTGGGAAGCATTTCTCTGGTTAACTGTTATGTACTCAAGCTAGTAGACCACTCATGAAAACTAGACTATAGCTGTATGTGCCTCTAATATGTAAGACAAGACAGTGATAGTGTTATTTTAGTTCTGCATTTGACTTTACAGGTTCAGTTTTAGTTATAGCTATAAATACAACTTGAAAAGGCTTTAGTTTTAGTTACCATCTTCAATATATAGTTTTAGATGTAGATTTCTAGAGTTTTAGTTTCAGTTATATACAGTACCATAGTACTAAATATGATAATTTGGGATGTTCTGCCCAAAATATCACTGCTGCACATATACCCATGCACATGACTTTTGAATTTAGATGCAAATATGTAGGTTGATTTGTATGTGAGCTGTTAGTTGCAATGATGTATTTAAATGGAGTTTAACTTAGGTAATTGCATGTGTGCATGCAATAATGTTATACTTACTGACAGCAAGTAGTTTATGACCAGGTATTCATGGGTTCCACAATGCAATGTAGGCAGGAAACGCTAAACATTATAATCAGGATGACTCTCAAATGCACGTGTCAGAAAAGTGTGCAGATGGGGTATGGAAAGTAACAAAACAAAACAATAACAAAACACAAAATCATAAAAATAAATAAAGATACTTGTCAGATTAGGGGAGGATATAGTGCACCCACATGCAAGTCTCATGGGGTAGACTTGTTCTCCAATGTCCCCCATTCCATGAGTAGCCTCCAACTCAAGGGTAGCTTGAGGTGTGATAGTGTACGGTTTAGGTTGGTAGGATGACGTTAGTAATCCCTGTGGCTTCAAATATAGGAGAACCATGGAACCCTGTACAACTTACCAAAACAACCACCATCACTAGATGGCGGTTGATAAGTGCCGCATGGTAACAGAGTTTGTGCGGTTATTGTATTGAGTACTAGAAATTACATGCCTGCAAATTAAAAAGCATATTAAGTTTGCTATAGCTATATATTGTGGCAAAACATAGCTAAATGTTTTGAAAATACAGATACACAATACACAAGATCAATTAACAGAACGTACCAAGGTACCAAAATCAAAAATGATGAGCTGCAGCAAGTGCCAAAACAATTATAGTAAATAAATTATAAGATCGATTTCAGTCAGTGCATGCTACCACTCAATAATTGAATGCACGGTATGTTCTTTCAACCCACCATGTTGGTTTAGGCAATAATGGATGCAGCAACTACTTGTAGCTACCTACATTTATTTTGCAAAGAACAAGTATAATACAGTGCACATGATTTCACTAATTTTAAAAAGAGCCGGGGGGGCTCTTATTATTCAAATTCTGTGATAGTTTAAGTTAGCTATGTCCTGCTTGACAATATCGCATTAGTAACTTTAAACCCTTAATTGTAATGATTATTAAATATCTTTATAGCAAACACTTTTATATATGCTGACAGACAGTATGTGTATAGTGATAGTATAGTATAATATTTTACTGACATAATCAGCCAGATTTGAGTGGCTGGCTCCTTTTTCCAAGCATAGTGACAAGCTGTACAATTAAGTATTGCGGAAACAATACTGTGTGTGGCTGTACAGCTCTGTGGTGTTGGTCAAAGACCTGTGCTGTTAATTTCCTTTCATTTTAGCCAGTTTTGAATGGTGCATAACTTGGTATAATTCATTCCATTCGCCTTCCTCTTTCAATTTGTTCCACCACCCCTGCCAGCCATCACCCGTTGTGGAGCTTGCCTAGTACAGGGTCAACTAAAATGCTGGACGGCTGCATGGCTACTTGTCAGGAATTTTTAAAACTGATTACAGCAATTAAAGATGAAGAAAATATTATGAATGTTTAAGCATCCTCTCAGTCTGGACAGGCAGTTCCTTGCTATAACAGAACATTCTCCTTGAAGAGGAGATGGAAACAGAGGAACTGCCTTCCCTCTGGCAGCTTCTAGATATTGAGCTGAGCCTAAGAGGGAGCTCTATAAAGTAACATGCATATGGCCACTGATCCTTGTTATAAAGCATGGGATGAAGCACTAGGTCTCGCACTATTTCTTGGAGACTATGATGAAGCAATGAACACAGAAGGTAGAATTGTAGTCTGGGGACAGTCACTTGCCAGCGTTCCAGGCACATCAGCACAGTAAGATTACACATCAGTGCATATGATCCAGCAAAGAACTTGGATGCCTATTGTGGCCATAGCGAAGCTTAGTGTAATGTACCATGTTTCTAAATATGCATTTTAATTTGGGATGAAATTTCGACTTTGCACGAGTCACTTTTTTGTATGTGAACACTGAATATGTTGTTATGCACGACAGTTGAACTTGATCGAGATGCCAGATAACTGCTGGATATATCACAAGAGTGGAGGCTAAGACAAGGAAATTGGTGGAAGGGATTGGTACTTTTGAGCAACATACTAAAGTAGGTCATTCGATTTGATAGCTTATATACTACTGCAGTTTCTCCTAGGGATTTGGGGGAAGTCTTTTGAAACAAAGTGAATGGAGTGTCAGAACCTGTTGAACTTGATGGACAGTCCCTGCACTGCAAAGAGGATTAGGGTTGGGACCCAAATGTCATATTTTGGAAAACCGTACATTTGGGCACATGCAAAATTTGTGGGAAAACTCATTTGAAATTTTCAGAGATTTTTTTAAAATTAACTTTTTTGCATATTCTGATAAAGCAACTAGCTATTAAGCCTTCTTGCTGTGAAGTTTCACAACCATAGCTTCTTTATTCTAGGAGATATACTCAATTATATCAGACCATGTAGTAGTTTCACAATGCGTGGGACAGCAATTAATTAACTTACTAATACCATACCTGTTTCACTGCCCATACAAAAGTCTCAATAGTATATAGCAGTGAAATGTATCCCGTATTTCACTGGTAGCAGTGAAAAAGTTGTAATTGCAATTTCATTGGCTAGAATTTATGTTAACAATGTAGCGCCAATTACTGTTGACGCGTGTTTAGTACATAGTGACAAATTGCGTATATAGCAACGCTAATGCACAGCATGTGTATATGCAGCGAGCCTTTTGTATGGGCAGTGAAACAGGTATGGTATTAGTATCCATGCTATTCCCAGTTAATACCATACGGTATGGTATTAACTGGGAATAGCATGGATACTAATACCATACCTGTTTCACTGCCCATACAAAAGTCTCAATAGTAGTAGTGAAATTTATCCCGTATTTCACTGGTAGCAGTGAAAAAGTTGTAATTGCAATTTCATTGGCTATAATTTATGTTAACATAGTAGTCAGGTTCACTATGTCAAAAAATACACTTTCGCTCAAAGTTTATGGAGATTAGCAAACCTATACATTTTTGGAAAGCTTAGAGCATGAGGAATCTCAAAATCAATGTTTACATTTGCACAGATTCCTGCAAAGGTCAGCATTTTTTTAAAAATTTCAAAGTGACAGCTAATAAAATAAGAAAACTCTAATATATCAAGTTAAATTTGACATAAAAGTTTAATAAATGAACTCATCAAATTCTCTGGTGACTTTTTTACACCTCTTTTCATTAGAGGTGAGACAGTTAATCATGAACAATTGAAAGTTTTTACAAAGGGAATAGAAGAACATCTAGCTATTATACTGCAATAATTCAGGAATAATTTATAGTGAAAAGAATTAATGAATATTCTGGATTATTTGGAGTATAACTGGTGCAAAGTATAACTAGTGCAAAGTATAATATGACTTTTACTAAAACAGTTCAAACCTATAAAAAAGCTGAAATTTTAGATACTCTAATAGAGCAGTCGCTTAAAGGCAGTCAATTTTGAGCCCATTTTTTTGCTAACGTGCTTACGTATGTTTAGCATAATTAGCACTAGATGAATTTTGAAAGAATTTTCATTTTTAAAGTAATTGGAATTAGCTCTCTCCTAAAAGGGAAGTTTCCTTTTTACATGAACAATGAATTCACCATGATCACCAAGAGCAATTTTATGCACCAGATAGACATGCACCAACAAGTTAAAATTGATACATGATCTTGAAAATTAGTATCCACTGTTACCTAACTGTTAACCCAATGTAAATTTCCTTTCTGGTGACAGAATGATTACCATCTTTAAATAATCCAAATATTGCAATTGTCGATGGAGTGATTCTTATCCAGAAGATGACAAATATCTAGCCAAGATGCTTTTAATGACAGGCTTACAAGTAACTGCTCCATGCTAAAATGCTGGTGTTATTGCAATGATTTACCTTGCACAGAACTGTGTTTGTGTGGTACAGACGCACAAGTGACGGAGATTTATATATACATACAAGTAGAAGGAAAATGAAAAAATTTAAAGTTGTATTACGATCAAAAAAGTAGAGAAACAAGGAATTGCTAAAAAGTAGTGAAAGAAGAAAGGTTGCCTATACATCTGCAGATATACTAGTGGACAATTAATCCCTATACTTCATAATGACTGAATTAGGGATTAAATGTCCACTGCAGCATATAGGTAACATCTCTTGTTCACTACTGTATAGACTGAAATATAGTGATTAAATGTAGGACTAACATAATTATGACTGGTGGACTTGCACATATACTGCATCAAAGGAAGAAGGGCACTTGGAAAACTATACACCTGGACACATGTCCCAACTATCAATTATGTAGCAAAAAGGGAGGTAGCCATTATGCTTCATTTTCAGCTATGCTTTTCACGTTACACAGCGTTGCAAACAAAGAACAGCGTGAGAAGTGTCTCCACTATCAATCATATTGCTATGGAAAATACCGGCGATAAGCTAACACAGCCACAGTTAAGCTGTATCACGTTATGTAGCGTAAATTGACACCTTGCATTGTCAGTGAAGAGAACTGGAACACAAAGGAGGACAAAGGCAAGCCCATGATGCATGTATTGTACATCTACAGTTGGCAAAATCAAGCCAATATGTCAAATTATGCTTGGCTGTCAGTCAGTCAGCGTAAAATTCTGTTGAATAGAAAAATTTTAAAATGCTATAGAAATTTTGTTGGAAGAGTTTGGGGTTAGTCTAAAGACATTTTTGAGCTTGGCTATGCCTAGCCAATGTTGCAAAGCTGTCATGAAGGGAAATTGAGACTGGTTTTAGGGTGATATTTTGAACTAGAAAAGCTCAATTCTGCATGATCCCTAATATATATATAGTACTATCGTACTGTATAATACATCAAAAATGACAACAGTGACAGTGCTGATCATTGTTAGGTTCATATCTTTGAATTAACTGTAATAGACATAAGGTTCATATCTTTGAATTAACTGTAATAGATATAAATACATGTATATGTACATACGTACATAGCCGTGATGTCTTTATACATAGCTGTACTCTACATCTCAATGTTAATAATTCACTTTGTTTCATGCAATAACTATTTGCCAAATAAATTGCTTTTAAGTTACTTAGCATTTTAGAGGCTATTAATGGATTCTATATGGGTGTGAGAACATAGAAATAGTGTTTGTTACAATTCTCTGTCAATAAGAGGCTGATATATGGAGAAATTTGCACCATATGGACTGCTATTTTCAAACTGCTAATTAACTAACATGTAGGTATCTGTATAAATGTAAGCATTGATCTCCATGCTTTCTAATAATAATTATGTAGGCCCATAAATTTTGAGCAAAGTTATATTTGACATAGTAAACTGTGTCAATGCATGCCACCAACTGGTACGTGCAAAGGTGCTCTTGGATCTAGTCAGGGTGAAGTCATAGTTGCCAATTGCTAATTAACAAAGTTCCTTTTAAGAGAGAATATTTTATGCAAATGACGATTATTCTTTCAAACCTAGTATTAGCTAATCTCCTGAAATTTATGCCTAACACAAGCACACTAGCTAGGAGTTTCATAAAAGTGACTGCTACATTAGCAATATGGACTCAAAATTGACTGCCTTATTAGAGTATGTGACTGCTCTATTAGAGTAACTCAATTTTTTCTGGCTTGAACTGTTTCAGTGAAAGCCAAACTTATACTTTGCTCCAGTTATACAAAGATCTCATTAAATTAATCTGGAATAGCTATTCCACAATTCTTTTAAAAAACTATTCTTGAGTTATTGCAGCATAATGGATGCTCTTCTATTCCATTTCTAATTATTCATGATTAACTATCACCTCTAATAAATAGAGATGTAAAAATGTCACCAGAGAATTTGTTGAGTTTATTAATGAACTTTTATGTCAAATTAAAATTGATAGCTATATCGGGAATTTCTTACTTTATTGGCTGCCATTTTGAAATTTAAAAATGCTGACCTTGCAGGAATATGTGCAAATGTAAACATTGATTTTCAGATTCCTCATGCTCTAAGCTTTCCAAAAATGTATAGGTTTGCTAATCTCCATAAACTTTGAACAAAAGTACATAGTGAACCTGACTATAGCGCCAATTAGTGTTGACGTGTGTTTAGTACATAGTGACAAATTGCGTACATAGCAACGCTAATGCACAGCATGCGCATATGCAGCGAGTATGGTATTAACTGGGAATAGCAAAGGTATAGCAGTGAAATTTGGGATAAATACCACGAGTGTTGTATTGGAAATGTTTACATCGCATGGCCTTGTTTCTGCAATTGCACTGTAAAGTAGCCAATGAAATAGCAGAATAACAGAAGCCTTTTAAGTGCAACAAGAAAGTGATATAATGAATAGCCAATCAAATGAGCTGACAATAGAAGCCTTTTAAGACATTTTGAGTAGCCAATCAGAATTGCTGACACGTGAAGCCTTTTAAGTGCAGCAACAAATGAGAAGGATGATGCAATCACCTGGTAGAAGTTAATGGCCACATAGAACTGGATAAATGTGTACTACAAACCATGAAGGGTGGTCACTATGTGATTAGTAGGCAATCACACGCATTTTCGTGCAATTATGTACTCGTAACAGCCAAAATTGCACTCAAATGTGTGTGATTACCTATACAAATTGGGTGATTTGTTCAATCCCAAAACCAAATATTTTCTTGCCTTTAGACAATAATACAAGTGATTTAATTGAGGAAAAGCACAAAGAATGCATGATTAAACTCTCAAGGATTTCTTTTCATCCATTTTAGATTGTAAAAATGGAGATTTTTGTCAACACTGAAGTGATTTGTTATCAATTTGTCATACAGATACCTAATCAGTAATCACTATGCAGTTTTATAAACCGATAATGAAAAGTTAGTTTGTTATGTATTAGATTAGCCATATCTTTGGAATGCTTCAATGTATCATCACAAAATTTTCACACAAGTTAGATGGTAACCACTCAGTGCTTCATTTTAACTATAAAAAAGAAATAGGCCAATGTGCCCAAATGTATGGTTTTCCAAAATAGGGCATCATGGTGAAAAGCTAGATACAACAGCAACCATACAGTGGTTAAGCTTTGACAACACTACCCTACAATACTGCTTAAATGTATCACCTTGCAACATATGTACCAGCAGTTGCCGGTTTTAACTTTAACAGTGTGTAAATGATAGTTTGTCACGTAAATAGTTGATATATACTGTGTGCAACTATTATTCAATTACGTAATTTAAATTGTATTAGTATGCATTTATTTTGTAACAGTGACAGCTTGAAATCATAACCTTCTATTCAGTTAATAAACTGTTCCCTTTTGGCCTGTTTTGGAGCAATGCTGGTAGTAGATGTACAGTAGGCGACTTTAAAAAGTTTACATTTGGTTTTGTAAAGACCATTGTAATGTAATAGTTTTACGATGACCATATGTAATGGTAAAAACCAAACACGTCGTAATCATACAGTACGATAGTACTGTATAGTAGGGACCACAAAGGAGCAGGTTTGGCCCACGGGATAACATCACCCAAAAACCAGCCTCGATTTTCCCTGATGAGGATGAGGCAGTGTTGGTAGGTAAAACTAAGCCCAAACAAGTTTTCAGATCGACCCGAAGCGCTTTCAACAAGTTGCTACGGAACAGCGGAAAGTGTTGATTTGGTGGTAACACATGATGCATATGGCTTCCCTTCGTAATGGAAATTGTCCATATTTTTCATAGTGGCTATTTTGATAGCAGAGGTGCTTTTCAAACAGTTCTTGATTCGCACTGCTGTGTAACAGGTTGAACATAGTATACAAAGAAGCGTAATGGATACTTCACTTTTCAGACGACAATTGGGGCACACAGTGCCATTTCAGATGCGGTATGTGTTGGTTCACCAGCCATAATAATTATTTACAAAAAAAGTTAACAAACAAGTGCACAGAGAAATTGAGACCATAGCACATCGATAAAAAGTACTGAAACAAGCTGGAGTAGTGCACGATTAAATCACAGTAAAACAATAGGAAGTGTTATATCCCTACTGTGGAATGCACAGTAGGGATATACTGTGGAATGCACAGTAGGGATGTAACACTTCTTATTGTTTTACTGTGATTTAATATCGTGCACTACTCCAGCTTGTTTCAGCTATAGTACTTTTTATCGATCCCAGTGCTATATATGGTCCCTACTCTAGTTGAAAATTCCTGTGTACTTGTTACTATCATGTTTACATGTTTAAAACAAAACAAGTCTAGTTGCATCCACAACCTCACACAGAGGGGCAAGAACAAATTATATGAGTAACTGCCAGCTGGCAACAAGCTTGATAACAGCAGGGGCAGTGAAATTTTGTAACTTTGCAGCTGTCATGTAGCAGTCAATTAACAAAACAATTGCTGCACAACATACAACACAGCACAAGTAATTACTATTGTAATTACTAAGGCAATTGTAAAAACTAATGGTAATGACTAATAGAATTACAATAGTTCTTATAATATGTAAACTTTTTAAAGTCCCATACTATACAGTGAAAGCAGAGTAGCCAACTAACTAGGCCAACCAACTTTAATATTGCAGTGGTTTGGAGTACAGTTTGCATTACTTTTTGTGTTAGCAATTATATGTTCCAGGCCATTATTCAGCATCTGGGAGCTTTACTGTGAATACCTAATTATGAATTTCCTTTTGTAATTCTGTACAGGCCTAGTACTACATTTATTCTATAATTGTAAAGTCTGCTGCTATAATAGATTAAATAATTACGTGTCAGGAAACCAGATTATTCGATTTAATAGGCACAAGAACTATAGTGCTATATACCAGTAGAAGGAAAATTGTACATTTTTGAGTAGGGTTCATTTCATATCCATGCATGAAACAAGGGATGTCTCCACCTTTAGCTATATTAATGCAGTCATAATTATACAACCTGTCAGTGTAGCAATTACTGAACCATTAGTATACGGTATCCCTTCTCAAATACGGCATTTTCTTGTAAAACCACTTTAAAAGTGATGTCACCATGCAGGTTTCCAATACATAATAATTATTTATGATGTTCATTAACATGGATACAGTCCTGCACATAAGGCAGGTACCGATGCTAATATGACATATCAACAATGTACAATTCAAAACATAAAACTTGCACATTATTCAGTGTAATTCATCAAACAATAAACAGGCACTGTTAATGCATTTCTTCTATATGATTCAGTCAGTTATTACACCATACAGTACTGTAGAATTGCCTAATGCTTACTGCTTCAGGCCCCTCTGCAATGGAAGTGTATCCATTCACTGGACTGGACTACTGGACTGGATTCCTGGACTGGACTACTGGACTTAAGTTGTTTTTTTGTTTTCTTGCCTTTTATCGCCAGACTTGACTAAAGAAGTGTCTTAGAAACTAACGCCATTCACCATGATAGCTACATAAAACTTGTGCATTGATCACAAAAACTACACTAAAACCTTGGTGCAGCTCTTTATCGTGATTTGACTACTGCTAACAATGTTTCAAGCACTGTGTACTGTTAACACTGCCGTCTTATCTATTTAGCCTTCTTTTGTAAAATAGCTACCATATATACGTTTTACACCATTATGATATAGAAATTGCCTGTAGTCTGTGCATTTACTCTAGCTTTGCCAACTCTTGGTTTATAATGTTTGTAAATAGCAACGAGTATGTAGTGTTAAAGAATTGCTTCCCAATGTACACACTTTCAAACAGGAAGGTAAGGTTACACATATTTGCAAAAAATACATTGAGTGTAACAGGGGTTCAAGCCAAAGTTAGACCTCCAAAACTATATAGCACCTTTTTCAAACATACTTAATATAACATCTTTAAACAGGCTGTAGGACCAGGTATCTTACATACCTTCAGCAGTTGCGCTGTAACGCCTAATTTAAAAAAAAGATAGACTACAGTTAGCTGTATGTGCCTCTTTTTTTTATGCAAGACAAGACATGGAGAGGAGAGCCCTAGCTTCAAGTGTGGTGCACTACTCTATGAAATCACTTTTAGTGGTTGGAAAAGGTGTTTGTGGTTGAAAAAATGTGTTTGAGCAAATTTTATGTGAGTCCGGTAGTCCAGTCCAGTAATCCAGTCCAGTGAATGGATACACCCTCTGTAATGGGTACTAGCTAGTTTTTCACTAAGTTGCAGCCTTTTCTCTGGTTTACTACAGTATTAATGAGGTTGATGTTTTTACCACATGACACTAGTGAAAGAAACACTTTGATAAAACTATCATAATTATTGACAATACAAAACTCTACTAGTAATACAGTACATCATACAGATACTAATTTTAGTACTGTGAGTTCATCATTGGTCAAAACAAACAAAAGACCACTGATGGTAGGTTGTAGTCCTAATATATGATTGTTTGTTCCACTAAGTGAGTGCACATATTGTAAAGCTGTTGTTGATTTTTCTGCTGGTTGAAGATACACGTGCACATTCCTATTACAATCACAAATAGCAGCAAAAGTCATATCACTGCTGCAATTGATGAACTTCTTGTCCGTCTTTGATGCTTGTACATAGCCAAGGGCATTCAACGTGCCAATATGTTGACATGGAAATTCTGATGCTGATGATGTTATCAATGGCTGCCACAGTAGAGCATCAACATCGTGTCGTACACAGAACATTGGTGGCTCAGAGTTGACTATTGTACTGAATAATACCTGCCGACCTCCTAATCCACACTGAAATAAATGTAATTGCATATTAATGTCAATTCAACAAATTAGAATACCTTGTGCTTTTGTTGTCCATTAGAATCAAATACCATTAACGTTGCATCTTCATCGGTTAGATCACATTCCTCCAATATATTTTCCATCGCTAATGGGTTGGGTTCTTGTGATAAATCTTCCTAAATAATATACACAGACCTGTAATACATATTCCACATATTGTGACATTTACTGCTCCATTTACAGGCAATAGATTTGCAACAAATTTAACTAATATCACAACAGTGGTTGATCTCCCAATAGACTTATAGTTACATACCTGCTGCACATTAGCCATAGGGATGCCTTCAGGAATTTGTTGTGGACCAGTAAGCAACGTTGGCCAATCTCCTAAGGGAAACTGTTTTTCTAAAGTTACTTCTAGCCTATCATGATCATACAGGTGTAATTGTGTAACATTTAGCAAGCACAACAGACCTTTGTTGGTCAATGATCCAGGTACTGGCCTCAGGATCGATAGTACCAGTCAAGCCATTCCTAATATAAGTAGTACCATCGGTGAGACCAACTACAAGGTGATTGTGATTTATTATACATGTGATGTCCCGTTTAGTTACATCATGAGGTAAGTGGACAGTCACTGTAACGTCGCTATTGCTCTGTACCCAGTACCATCCACTGCTTGCAACAGCAGATCTTTTATCAGATAACACTTCCGCTTCATGTTTTCTCTTATAGCCAATACCATAATGAGGATCATCATGGGAATCCATTTCACTACCTTTGGCTGCTGTAGTTGTGGAAACTAGAGATGCTTCATTGATGACAAAGAGTGACTGACTGACTATCGCAGTGTAAATGGGCATGGAAGAACTTGTAAATGTATGCTTTAGTATTATTGTGTGGTTAGATTGTGAATTGTCCATGTCTCCATGAAAAGTAATAGTGAACCATAGTAGAGTAATAGCGCTGGATTGATTTTCATCTTGGCCTTTCTGTAATTCCATTGTGACTAGTTCAACTGACTTTTCCAGTTCATTTAACTTTGCAAATGATACCAAGAATGGCAGCAATTTAGGTATGGTTACTGCTGAGCTTAGATCCAAAACTGTTACTGTTCTCCAGTTTTCTTTTTGGTTTTTATCTAGCAAGTCCAAGTTTCCACATCCATCACTAAAAAGACAGAATCTTTTATTCAACTGGTACATTGAGACATTCAACACTTGATCACAGCCACTGTCACAACTCCCTGGTAAATGGTAGACTGGATATATGTCCAAACTTGCATCCACCGGATAAAACTACACAAGTAATGAGTAAAAATCAACAGCACAGCATTCAACACACCATGGCATCCATGTGGGGATCAATTTAAAGCCTTAGGACAATAATTCAAAGTTCCAATGAATATACATGACAATTATGATACATGACAATTATGATACATGCAGCAGTTCAACCCTGCCCTCTTAGCATTGCAAATATTAACACACTACAAGTACACTCACCTCTCCACAAAATATTGCATCAGTTGTGCACCAATACACAGCATTAGGAAACCACGGATCACCAAACAAGTGATTATGAAGACTGAATGCACGAACGTGCTGATAAGAAAACTGTTCCTTCAGCTGGCTAACTTTCACTCCATTTGAAAATTTCTTGCTCACAAAATTCAGGCGGTTCGGAGCTAGCTTATAGCCATCAAAATTGTGTTGAATGAGATTATTGTTTGGTACAAATGACATCCCTCCAGGTAAAGTGCGCACTAATTAGACACAAATTATCACGTGCGAAACGTATCAGCCCTTTCTATTTACAGCCCAGGAGGATGGATTTTGCAAGTAGATACCAACAGATGAACATAGCCGATTGTCTGGGTCGGAAAAGACAAGATGGTAGTTGGAATGTGCGAGTGGATGATCCTTTGACTGACACGAACTTTTCTGTACCACCTGGAGTAGATGTGAGTTTTGAGTTTATGCACAACAATTTCATTGTATACAGTTGGTTATAGTAGACTCCAATTTTATGTAGGTGAAGTAGTAGTAAGTTTAATCCACGTTATATGGTGTGTGCTTATCTACTGTGCTAGAATATTGAAGCATTAATTAGCCAGCAAGGTAGCTAACTGGGATACTATATATGCATGTGTGCATGTATATGCAGTGGCGGATCTAGATGGGTTTCTGGGGTTTTGACAGAAACCCCCTTTTAAATTTAGCTAGTGGCATTCTCAATACATAAACATGACAATTTGTCATAGCAAACAACTATATACCAGTAGCATGCATGCAGTTGCACTTAACTAACACCATTTACAGCTAGTAAACCCTCAGCAACACTTCACGTTTCATCTACCACTGCATAAAAACGATCAAGATACTCTAATAGAGCAGTCAAGTAACTACTCTAATAGAGCAATCAAAACTACAACTTGTAGTCACCATATTTGCCCTATAGTTAGCTATAGTACTTAGTATATATATATTTACAGTTTAAAGCATTGAATTTATTGTAATTCCTAACTAAAAATAGCCTAAAATCCGACCTCAGAGCTTCTAAAATCTCAAGGAGAATTGCCACCAGAGGCCTTATTTAGCTATACCATTTTTCAGAAACCCCCTTTTTAAAATCCTAGATCCGCCGCCACTGGTATGTACATGCACACTTGAGCACCAGAGTTCTTACACCCTGTTCTTCCATCCTGGGTACAGCACGGCATAGTTTGAAATAAATTTCAGTGTGAATTGACCATGTCATGCTAGTCTGGTATGACAAGCAAGATTTTGCCCTGGGATAGAGTGCAATATTACTGACATTTGACTCGGGTTGACAATAATTTGCTTTTGTTGGACCTCAGCTACTCACTAAAAGCACGAACCGAGCTTCCTGTAGACTTACACTCTGGCGACACATTGGTATTCGGAGTATACCCACTACAGCAATCATAACGTATTTCATATCTTACTCCTGCACTTCATTGCTACATTTCTAGTACCTTTTAATTAAGTGCCTAAATAATTAAAAGCTAATTACTGCTGTGTCTAGTATGAACTTAGAGCCAACCTGAGTTTAATAACCCTTTTGGAAAACACTCTGGCCAACCTGAGATAGTGTGAATGGGGTTTTAGATATGTGACTGGCTGAGCAAAAACCCGCCATTTTGCAAAACTTCTAATTTGCTATACAAACGTATTGAAATACACTGGATACAATATGTATGTTAAGTTAAAAGTTTATGCACAGTTTAATCACTTTGGTATGCAGTTTAATATGACCAAAGCTCAAATCATAAAACCTATAATATACCATTGAATTTATATGTTCATGGACAGAATGAACCTTCATTTTGTGTTCACACAGTAAAGGGCATGTGAGTTATAGGTGTTGGTTTATAATTCAGTAAAAATAAAGTTTTCCAGACATTTCTTTACTGGAGAACAGCCTTCTTTGCATGCGGACACGGAGAATATCACTATAGGGAAAGCATTATGTTGATGGATTCGTTTATTCACAATGAACAGGTCACATCTATTTCAGTTGGGAGTTTTGATCACGTATTTAACTTAGTTTCTGTACAAGTTTCTTGTTGTTCCAACTATATGCTGCTATAACAACTGAACAGTAAGACTATTTGCCATAATTGCCATTTATTTATATCTCCATGTGCATGCAAACAAATGTGTACATAGGACTTGTATGGGATTTTATTCTAGCACCCAGCTCGAAATATTACCATGTATGTTACATGCAAGCTACAGGATCTCCTCAACATGCATGTTATCAGTGTTAACATGAAACACTCAGGTTACAGTAAACATGCATGGAAGCCGCATGGTACATGCATGTAACATGCGCAATATTTCGAGCTAGGCATGCATATTTATTCAGTGTTAATTTTGTACTATTTATAGCCGGTGGAGTTTTTATCACAAGTGTCATCAGATGATAGTAATGTTAAGATCAAGTTTGATCATGGTACTACCACCCTTGGTTTCAAGTTTCAACATGGAGTTATCATTGCTGTTGACTCACGAGCTACTGCTGGATCTTGGATAGGTATATGGGTATTGTAATCTGAAAATTCTGTCATATACGTACTATTCTGTGCTTATGTTACTGTAATTTTTGTAGAACTCTATATTGCTATGCCAGAAGTCCACTTGCAAGCACTGCAAGGACACAAATTGTGCATGTCTTTGCAGCATTTATGGAGATCTTAGCTACAGTAGGGGACTTTAAAAAGTTTGTTAACCGAGTAAACACTCTACAGTGTAGTTAGAGTATCAGTGCTTTTATTTGAATCTGGGGAAAAATGCAGCCTTTAACTAGTGATGGTAGCTAGTACAGTGTAGTATGCATACATGTGTATCGAGATACAGTAAATTTGTTTAAAGCCATACAACTGAATGCCTGCTTTTAAGTGACTTTGAGGATGTTCACAAGATGTTTCAAGTTTTCACCATGATTGCCATAAACAAGCTACTTACAAGTAAGCACAGAACAATGGGCACATTGTTGAAACACTTTGCTAACCACTGGTTATTTTATTAGAGTATTACAGTCTTACAGATGTATGATCTATTAGAGTAATTGACAGACCCCTGTACTATATATAAATAAATGGTTTGTAATATACGGACACACTTTTTCTCATGATTTTGTTGCTGTACATCCCAGTACATGTATGCATCATTTCCTTACTGAATGAGTACTCATGAGTGGACCCTCATTTATCCAAACCCCAGTGTGTCTCAGGCTATGGTAAAGTGTTCAGATAAGTGAATTGTTCAGATAACTGAAGCGGAGCCCATGCATTTATACATTGAAATACTCTAATAGAACATATACTTGTACTGAAAATAGAAGTCCTTTTTCTAATTTTGGGTAAAAGTTGGGAAGTTTCCTAAGATTCTTGTGCTTGATGATTGATATGTTAACTATGTATTATGATCATATCGATGCTCAGCTACAGCCTTGATATTATTCAACTCACTGTATGTAAGGCTGCCGATAGGGGGGAGGGGGACAACTGGGGCATTTTTCCCTGGGCTCCACTTTACCTCAAGTGCCCACAGCAGGCTGCATGTGAGTGTTCCCCTTGTTTTGAAGTATTTATCTATAAAAGTGTAGGAATTTGTTTCCCATATGTGATTTTGGATCCAGAGCTCCTTTGTTTAGTAATAGAGCACACAAGGTGCAGGATGATTGTGGATGCAGTGGTACTGAGAGTACTTTTATAATCGACTTAAGTTTGTAATTTTATCTTGAAACATACAGTACCAAAAAAGGTATATTCACAGTATTCAACAGTTTTGTCACATACAATTGTTTTGCCTTACATATACTCACTCAGCCCATGTTGTTGGGACACCATACAGTGGACCTGTACAACATATAGAGTTATAAATGCAGTAGTACTGCTTGTATAGTATTTCATTAATCTTATAGCATCACAAACAGTAAAGAAAGTGATAGAGATTAATCCTTACCTGTTGGGTACTATGGCTGGTGGTGCTGCTGACTGCTCTTTCTGGGAGAGACGTTTAGCTTACCAGTGCAGGTATGAGTTGTGCATTATCAGAATAGTCAATTCCATGAGCTGTCTAAACAATATACAGTATCATGAATTTCTGTATGTGTACCTGCTTGTGGTGACACTCTACAATTTTACTACACTGTACATTTTGATATTGTTGGCATTATTAGAGGTGTCTGGTTGTCTATGTATTCTGTACAGGTCCGCAGTGTCTCTATATGGTGTGGTAATCTTGTACACTGTACTAGGGTGGTCAGACATGTAGTATAACATTACTTGTGATGCAATGTTGCTTTAGTGTGTGGGTGCTACACAATATGTGTTTTTACATGCTTGTATTGAGGCCAGTACATTTCTTGTTCTTTCGATACTCAACTAATTAAAGAACTAATTTAGAATGCTTGTAACTGGAGTGTTGCTATAATAAATATTAACTGGCAGTATTACCAATGTTGTATATGTAATAGTTATACCATGGCTGCGAGGGATTTTGCTGATATATACACCCAAAGCCTGAGGGCTGTGGGTGTATATGTCAGCAAAATCCCAAGCAGCCGTGGTATATAAGTGATAATTATCACTTGGGGCACACTCACCTAATAGGTGAAAGAACTAACGAGAAATCATTCCATTTGTTTTATACAGTAGCATCTGAAGATCGATCATGGTTTTAATAGCGTGGGCTAATAGCCATCAAGACATCGTCCATACATTAAAACATCATTAATACGTTACTGTGCTTCAACACGCAATGTTAGAAAACTTGCGATTGTGAGTTGGAGTTTATATTTGTTATCATTTTTGTACTAAGTTAAGCCAACTAACTTTGCTATTGGGACAGTAAGTAAGTTATTATATTAAGTTAAGCACGTACTTAGGACTGTAAATTACTAACTTATTTCAACGTAGCAGTGTATAGTAGCTTTGCTGTTCCGTGGCCTGTTCAAAGGCTGATACGTGGTGGGTAGAAATACGCATCCACGATCGCCCAAACAATTATTTTGTGCCTTCATTATCCTTAGTAACAATCAACTAGTCTATCTTAGCAAATGTACTAAGCTTAGCAACTACTACAAAAAATGAGTCCCACAATACAAAGCTCTATGTTGCTCAATATAACGAGTCAAAGCACATCAATTCTTTGAACTGGCTGGGTTTCAAAGTCATTGGCAAACTGCTTTCCCATGATATTGCCTGGGCAATATGCGAGTTAAACACTGAGTGGCGCCTTTGAACGCCCATGCTAAAGCGGTATATAGTAAAGCAACTCAATGTATTTGTTACTGGTGAATTTACTGTTCATGTTTTGGTTGTGACAGAAGTACAAGTATTTTTTTATTATGATAGTAGGCTTTTGCCACACTTTCTATATAAGTGCATAGAAAGGTGAGACCACTCTATTGGTTATTAGCATGCATATGTAAGGTATGTACAACAGTGGTATTCAGAAATCATGTGGAATTAGTAGCCAATTATTATTGATTACAGACACCCACTAAACTATAGCATGTTTACAAGTTACCAATTTGTATAGTGTTACTTAACACTGCTGACAGCAATTGATAATGTGTCAGTGTGTAACGCTCAATGTACGTCACTATTTTGAGTATGTGCACGTTGGCTTCTTGTTGTTTAGGATATATGAGCTACGAAACAAAGAAAGGATATCTGTGGCAGCGGCTTCAAAGCTTCTTGCTAACACACTTTATTACTACAAAGGGATGGGATTATCAGTGGTATGTATAGTGTTGTCACAACAATGTGAAGTATTCATTCCTCTACTGTAGGGTACTATGATATGTGGATGGGATAAAAAGGTAATGTACATATCAGTGTGTGTGTGTGTGTGTGTGTGTGTGTGTGTGTGTGTGTGTGTGTGTGTGTGTGTGTGTGTGTGTGTGTGTGTGTGTGTGTGTGTGTGTGTGTGTGTGTGTGTGTGTGTGTGTGTGTGTGTGTGTGTGTGTGTGTGTGTGTGTGTGTGTGTGTGTGTGTGAGTGCATCCTTCTTTGAATGTGAAATAAAGTTTTCATTTCTAACTGACATCATTTCTCTGCTTCAATTGTTCAAGTTAATAGGCATGAGTTGATTCCATTAACATCAAGAATTCTTGGTTGCACTCGTACTTGATGACCATACATGGAAATGATTATTTTTTTATTGAAATTTTGTCAGGGTTTAATGAACCGGTGAAACTGGGAACATGTACATGTGTTTCCAGGTTACATCACTGTGACATGGAAATATGTGATATAATTCTGATTTTGTATTGTTGGCAAACATTGAAGTTGTAGTGGTTCCATAACTGTAGCATTGAGTGGAGTTCAGAATATTCTAGACATTATATTTTATCCCCTTATACCTACAATACAGTATATCTTTAATTACTTTTGTATGTCATTTTGGGTTTCATTTAGGGTTCCTTTCTAATTTACAGTATTACTGCAAAAGTTGCAGTATGGTACCTGTTACATTAGGCTTCTAATTTTTTTTTTGTATCGTGCTTGGCACAGTAAGTGAACCATCATTACTCATGGAATACATATACTTTAGTTCTTATATGAAATATGTTATAGATACATCCTGTACCACGTTATAAGAGCTGCAGGCAATAGTGTTAGTTGTTCTGTTTCCTTTCTGTGTCATTGGTACTGTAATATTAGGTTTGGTATTTAAATCCCAAACATTTCAGAGAATTTTGTTTTGATGTCACATGACATACTAGCTGTGCTTGCTATGTACAGCGGTTCTAAGAGACCTTGCGCGACAACAAAACATCACATACGGTAACTATAGTTTGAACTTCATGGTGGAAGCGTGTTTTTTCATCACAAACAGCACGTACATTTCTGTAACCCCTTAATGCCCTGCAGTGTTGCCAAAATCTTTGTTTGGTATTTTTAAAAGGTATTAAATGTAATGCTTGTATGCAACCTTAAAATGCATACAGTAGTGATCGCAAACATGTAAATGGGAAAAGAGTTAGTGAGCATTTGCACTTAGCTATTATCCCTGTTATCATGGTTTGAGCTTTCAGGCCTGTGATTGTTGTGCTTTTGGTATTACCGCTGTGTGACTAAATCTACATAAATCCCTTCATTTTCTAAAGTATCCTACATCTCCGTTAGAAAACCATGTTCAGAAATCCACTGTACATGTTTTTCAAACTAGCACGAAGTGACAACCTCAGAGTAAAGATGATGTACGTGGAAATTTTTATTCAGCCTTCACTGGCTGCTTTTACTGTGACACTCGTAGATAGATACGAAAGAAACACACACACACACACACACACACACACACACACACACACATACACATGCAACTTGCCTCATGGTCATCCTTTTGTCAACTGCAGAGCTGGCTAAATAATGGGTACAGACAACCTCAGAGTAAAGCTGATGTACGTGGAAATTTTTATTCAGCCTTCACTGGCTGCTTTTACTGTGACACTCGTAGATAGATACGAAAGAAACACACACACACACACACACACACACACACACACACACACACACACACACACACACACACACACACACACACACACACACACACACACACACACACACACACACACACACATGCAACTTGCCTCATGATCATCCTTTTGTCAACTGCAGAGCTGGCTAAATAATGGGTACTGTACCTCAACTGCACTGCAGTGCTGAACAAACTGATGATATAAAACTTTATTTAACAAGGAGGTGATTGCAAAACAACAGAAGAAGCCAATCAGATATTTGGTTGAAAACACTTTGTCATCAAATACATTTTGTAGAAAGTCATAATAATAAATTTGTAGCCATGTCTGTAGCATTAAATTTTTTAGGTACAGTATTGCAATGTTATGAATGGTTTTGGATCACAGCTACTGAATAATTAATCTCTACATATTAATGCATTCTAGTACAATCTACTAATTCTCAATTTGTATGCAGTACATGTGAAATTTGTTCACATGATATGTGAACATTTGTATTATAGAGTTGCTCTTTTACTTGATCACTTGTGATATATATAGGGTCCTGGCTTGTACTATGTGGATAGTGATGGTACTAGGATGACCAATTACATGTTCTCAGTTGGATCAGGATCAACATTTGCGTATGGAGTATTGGATACCGGTTATCGGTATGATCTGAGTGTGGAGGAGGCTAGGGAGTTAGGCAAGAGGGCTATATACCATGCCACCCATCGGGATGCTTACAGTGGAGGATGTGTAAACTGTACGTGTGTGTGTGTGCGTGCGTGTGTGTGGTGTGTGTGTGTATCAGGAGCTCATAAGCACCACAAAGCTTAATTGTATGGATGGTGTTCTGGTCTATGTATTACTCAAATTGTGTTACATGGAAATTATACATGTAATACATTTAAGCGTCTAGAGACTAATACAGATCCAAGAACTGTTTCAATCTTAAGCTGGCACCTTATATGGTTTATTTATTATACAGCTGTATAACTGAGGAAACATTGTTACTGTATATAATAATACTGTCTAGTCACTTTGTGTCTTCTTGTGAACTTGAATAATGTCAATTTTCAACCTTCAGATTATCACCAAGTGTCTATACGATCTAACAAACAACTAGGATTACGCTGTACCTTAAGCGATTTACTTCCATACAGCATTTTGTGGCATGGAAAATTGTTTTTGGATTTCCATGTTATGTGTACAACAATGAGTGCATGTATGGAATTGCAGTATACATATAATTACAGTGTAACTGTACCTGGAATTTGAGAGATTTTAATTTTCTATACCCTACTATGGTTTTCAATGTGATAGTTTTGTAATATTAAACAGCCAAGAAGTACTATGCGTACACAGGTGGCCAAATATTTTTTTTTCTGTTTACGTAAAAGATGGGTATTGAAAATTGATTGTAAATTCTACATGGGACATGCCATCATAGTACTGCCAGTAGTCTTGTTTGGACTATGTTGCTTCTAAGAATTGTACTTAGTTGTGTATTTTGCAATACTTTGAATTCAACAAAACTCTATATGTCCTTTCACTATTTCTTTAAAAGGCAATAGCAGATGTGTTATTGGAGTACTATGTTCTGTATATAGGTGAATGTATAATCGTTTCTGATTGAAAGAACACCTGTTTTATTACACTGTTGTTTTGTCTTGATGTTGGTATTAAATTTCAAGGTTTGCTTTTCTGAAGTGTGGTTGTTATATAAGGAATCAAGTGTAACTTAAGAGATTTTCTTAGCACAACTTGCACCAGGAACTGTAGAAAATGGTAAACTCCCAAATAAGTTAATAGCAAGGATGCATGTTCAATGTTGTAATAGTGAAGTCTATAACCAAGAGCCACAGGCTAAACAGATCTCCTTAAATTACAAGTGAAAAATGCTATGTAAAACATTAAAAAGCAGTGATTTAAAAAATAAATTGTAACAACAGTGGTAAAATTCTCTAGATAGGTGTCATGATCACAAGAGGTATAGGTCGACCACCTTCATACACCACGAAGGTGTGAAGTGCAGTTGTTACTGTGATATTGATTACTGCTCTGTTTCTCCATTTATTCATTTGGCCTTGCATGCTACATACGTACCATGCTCCACACCAACTAAATCAACAAGCCTTTTCCATAATGACGCCACATTGGTTTTCTATTTGGGGTACTCTTATATTTTCGAGTATTGCGTCCTATGACGACAAGATTTTCATAAACCATTTAGTTGTTAATAAAGGATGATATTGAAGCCAAGTTACCAGGTGTGCATGGTTACAACGTATATAAAGGAATGTTATTTCTACTCAACCTTCAAAACCACAAAACCCACGTAAACAATATACACTGTAATTCTGCTGCGTTATACCCATACCTGGTAGTTTTAGCTTGATATCTTCTTCCTGAATCACAAAAATGATTGATCTTCATTTGTCGCCCAATATCACCTGTACTTGAAAACATTAGAGTCCCCCAAATAGAGATCGCCATTTTTTGCTCTGACGTCATTATGGAAAAGGCTTATTATTGCCTGTTGTACAGTATATCTTGGCTTTAAGAGTGCTTGTATGCATTCAGCATTATTTGCAAAGTAGTTTTGGAATTATAGCGCAGAAGAGCAAGACAGTCGATTTGTACAGCAATTATACTAAAAATAAACTATGTACAAGTGCTTACATTCACAGCCATAACTTCCATTTGCATTAGCCTACAACGTTGCAATTTTGCTTAAAGTGTTCACCGTGGATTAGCAAATCAACCATAGCCCTGTAGTCACTTACACATATGGGTATGAAAGTGGTTTAGTTGAAGAAATGATGACAATCTTGTTTACGTTTACTGCATCGTGAACAAACACATGTGACACGCATATACCGTTGGGGCTACAGAAACGAAACAAAGATTTTTGAACTCTCCATGAGGAGGCGAACAAGATGGTGTGTATATATATATACAATTTGGGTCTTCCTTCTCTGAGTAATGACCCAATAATAACTTGCGTATTTTTTCTTTGTAGCATGTGTAATTCTACAATTTTTTTGAATTTCTCAATACGCATACTTGTGCGAACAAGTCAGGTTTTTGCTATCACGGTCACATTGTTGACTTTCGTCAACATTTAATTCATCAAAGTGATAAAGTGTGGGTTTGTCAACTTTCATTCCATCAAAATTTTCCTGTCATACAGTACCAGCAGCTCAAAATGGATGGACAAATGGCAAGTTAGGTCAAATTTCATGTCTTTGGGAACTCTCAATTCCCAACAGTAAGATAAAGCACTACATTTACTTGACTATATATGGCTAGCCAAGCCAATATCACCGTGTCCAATCATACCAATGCCATCCCAATACCACACACAACCAACTGGGACTTTTACACAACTAAATAAGTCCAGCTTTGGAGAGCAGACTAAATAGTAAGGTCAGTGTAAAAAAATTAATTTGAATGCCATTATGTACATATGAAATGAAATCTGTTCATTCATTTGTCTGACTATCACTAAGTTTCATTAACATGATTTTTTTGCAAACAAAAGTTTTTTTCAAATGAAGGAGAAAAATGCTCATCACTTGTGTTTTATTGCAAACTTCTTTGTGCTGTTGTTGTTCATCTTCTACAGTGGTCATTGCATAAAAAAGGCTTGAGCTATATAATATGTGTTCTACTACTACAGAACAATGGTTCAATTGGTACAGCAGGCAACTATGTGTATACCCCTGTAGAAGCAGGGGTTTGAATCTCATTGACATATTATGTTGTAGCTGAAGATATTTGGTTAATGTACAACTGTAGGTGAATTTTTTGCAACAATTATACTGTAGATTCCACATAAAGAAAATCTGGGCATGAGGAAGAGTTGATGACGAATTTGAGACAACACAGGATATCCAAGCATTCTGCATACTTTTACATTAACTCTGAGTTATGTGTTGGTTCATGCCCTTTGGCTTTCAGTTTTCCCTCCAATTGTTATATTAGCCAAAAGCTATACTATATATGACAAGAGGCAAGACTGTGTTTACAACTCAACAGTGTTAGTTTACAATCAATAAATGGCTAAGGCCGCCTTGGCGGCTGAAAGCTATTTGAGATTGTACGAGGGGGTGAAGGGGAAGTCAACATGTTTCTTTGCATTGCCCTTTCAATGCTCTCCACCAGCTGTTGAATTTTTTTGCGCATGCGCATAAACCCACAATCGAACACTCCGCCAGTCCTTGAGACAGCTATGTATATGTTGATTGACTACAGTACCCACCAATATGCTGAGTAACTATACAAGTATGAAGTATGCATATGGACAGAGATGATATTACGTTAAATCATTTCACTTGAATTGTTACACTAACATGACATAATGCAGAACTTGATAAATCACACATATGACAAGGTACAATAGTTTGTTCATGGGTGGGCGTTGGTAGGATAAACATGTTGACTTCCCCTTCACCCCCTCGTACAATCTCAAATAGCTTTCAGGCAGACCAAGGCGGCCTTAGCCATTTATTGATTGTACTTCGGGGGTTCCGGTTCAGTCAACATGTTTCTTTGCATGTTTGTAGTATTGTCCCACCATTGCCTTAGGTCTGTAGTAAAACTTGGTGAAAGTGTGTTCACTTGACCATCCTGCTCTACTCATGATCTCCTTTGTGGAGATGCCTGACATAGCTGCTGCTGTGGCTGAAGCAGTCCTTGTAGAGTGAGCTGTGAAACACTCATCAATGCCTGCCTCTTTTAGGGATTTCTTAATCCAACGGGCAATCGACAACGATGTGAGTGGCTGGTGTGGGGGAATAACTGCAAGAAATAGCTTCCACACTCCATCGGTTCTTAGCTTGCTTGTACTGGATTCATAAGCTCTTATGCAAGCTACTGGGCACAGAAGTTTGTCTTTAAAGGACTTGATCACCACTGGTTGTAGGCATTGCTCATTATTAGGCTTCGCCTGCTTAGCCAATCCCAGACATGGCAGGACCACACTATCACTTGTGTATGAGTGGCCTGATAAGGAGAGTCTGACCAAGTCGGAACATCTCTGTCCTAACACTAGTGCTAGTAGCATGACCAGCTTCTGGGTCAGCCTCTTCAGGTTGAGGTTCTCATTTGGGCCCATCTCTTTCAAGAGCGTTAGGACCTTGGATACGTCCCAGGTATGGGTGTATCTAGGCATTGGTGGCCGTAAGTTAAAGACTCCTTTGAGGAGCCGTATGACTAGTGGGTGTTGTCCCACTAGGATTCCCTCAACCGGCAGTAGTGTTGATGATAATGCAGAACGATAGCAATTTAGAGAACGGTACTGTCTACCTGCTTCGAACTCATCTGCTAGGAAGCTCAAAATAGCTGATACATCTGCCGTAAAGGAAGATAAACCTCTCTTTGCACACCATGCATCCCACTTTCGCCAGGCAGAGTTATAGTTAGTGTTGGTCTTGTCCCTCCAGGAGGAAATGATAAGTCTGGAAGCGTTTTCTGGAATCCTTCTTGCTCTGAGATTTTCCCTGATACTTTCCAGGCGACCAGGCGTGGCTGGCACTCTCGCACTGGGCAGTCGCAATTCGGTGATGGACAAAGCAGGTCTGGAGTCTCTGGGAGGAGAATTGGGACATCCACTATCATGTTCAGCAATACCGGGAACCATGGCTGAGATTGCCAGTGAGGAGTGATTAGTACGATTGTAGCCTCCTCCATCTGGATCTTCATTAACACTCTTGAGATGAGGCACCATGGAGGGTGTGCAAATTCTGCTAGTGTTTTCCACTCCTGGGCAAAGGCGTCTGTCGCTGTGGCCTCCGGATCTGCTCTCCAACTGAAGAATGCTTGCAGTTGGGTTGAGAAGCATGTGGCGAAGAGATCCACCTCCAGTGGCCCCCAGGTCTTGTTGATCCCTTGGAATATATTCGGATTCAGAATCCAGTCTGTCCTGTCTCTGAGGTGTCTTGACAGGTAATCTGCTATGATGTTCACCTTCCCTGGGAGGTGTTGAGCTCATGTTCCTCTCCATGCACCACGTAAAGATTTCCTTGGTCAGGGCTACTAGTCGAGGAGATCTTGTTCCACCTAGCTTGTTTATATGGGCTACTACTGTCATACTGTCTGACTTGATCATGACTGACCTCACCCCCTCCCTCTTCAGGAACGACTTGAGGGCTAGTGATACCGCAAGGAGCTCTAGCTCGTTGATATGGAGCCCCTTCTCTTCCACACTCCAGCAACCCCCTGTTGCTTCTCCTTGGCAGAAGGCTCCCCAACCAACTGAGGATGCATCTGTTTCTATGGTGCACTGTGGTGGAAGTTGTGACATAGTTTGTCCATTCCATTGAGTTAAGTTGTTGGTCCACCATCTCAAGTCCACCTTCGCTTCTTCTGAGAGTGTGATGTGCCCATCGTAGCCACATCTGGCCAGAGCCTTGTGTTTGAGGGCTTGCAGGCTTCTGTAATGCAAGGGGGCTGGATAAATGGCTAGGATTGCTGCTGACATCTTGCCAATTAGTTGGGCTAAGTGCCTTGCTGAAGTTTCCTTGCTTGTCAAAATCTGGGAGGCTTCTGTCCTTATCTGGTCTAACTTCGCTTTTGGAAGTCGCAATTCCTTTTGAGTTGAGTCTATTAGGAATCCCAGATACTCCATCTCCTGTGAGGGTGTCAGGTGAGACTTGGGATAGTTCACCAGAAAACCTAGTGCTTCCAGAAGGTCTAGTGTAAGCGTGGTATGCTCCTTTAGGGTTGACGGGCTCTTGTTCATTAAGAGGAGGTCGTCCAGGTAAATTACACATCGGATACCTCTGTTGCGCAAGAAGGTAACTACCGTTCTCATGACCTTTGTGAACACCCGAGGAGCTGAAGCCAGTCCAAAGGGGAGGCAAACAAACTCGTAATCCTGGTCTTCCCAATGGAAGCGCAGGAATCGGTGGTATTGTTGATGTATTGTGATCACTAGATAAGCATCTTTCAGGTCTATCCGAGTCATGTAATCCTCTTTGGCTAGTAGGTCTCTTACCACGTGGATCCCTTCCATCTTGAAATGGTTGTATCGAATCCACCTATTCAGTGGCTTGAGATTTATTACAGGTCTGTATTGTCCACCTTTCTTGGGTACGAGGAACAGTCTCGAATAGAAGCCAGGGCTCCCCTTGTCTTCAACCGGTTGAATGGCTCCTTTTGCCAGTAACCCCTGCACTTCCAAATTGATCTGGTCTGTCTCTGTAGTATTTGTTTTTGAAAGTAGAATGAAGGGCTGTGTTGGTTTCCCTGTGAGCTCCAACTGGTATCCTGAAACGGACTCCAAGACCCATGGATCTGCCGTTACTGCTTCCCAGTTCCTCACATGCTCTTGAGTCCTCCTGGCAAGGAAGGACAATGGGATGGGAGGATGCAGCCCCAAACTCTCCAATGGTTTCAGGGTGTTGGAGTGATGGTACTGTTGGGGGCGCATAACTGCTTGTTTCCATGGCTGCTCTCCTATGTTTGTTTTGAGAGATTCTTGGGGAATGCTGGGTTGAATTGCTTGTGTCCTTGGGACTTCGGATCCGAGAGACGCCCCAGTTGGGTCGGTGGCTCTGGGGCGTGGACTTTGTCCTTCTTTTGGAGCCACCGTAACCGAAAAAACGATTCTTGTTAGACTGTATGCCCTTAAGGGCCCTCATGTTGTCCGCTGCTGCCTTGGCCTTACTGCCAAAGTCTTCACCAAACAGGGAAGAGCCTCCCTGAGGAAATTCTTTTATGGCCAGGTACTTGAGGTCTGAATTGAGGTGCTTCATCACCTCCTTCCTCCTTTCCACGTTGAAGTGAGCTGAAGCATTTCCCAGTAATTGCAATGCTGTGTCTAGAGCATTCTTGGCTGACTCCTCATCTGCTTCACCCCGCACCATTTGTTCCCTCAGCCATGCAATAGGGGCCATTGCATCTGTCGTAAACCTTTGAAGTTTACTTAGGTATGAGTCAAATGACTTAGCTTGCTGGGGAAGGAGTTGTTCCATGGTATCGTTCAGCTTCAGCGGGTGGCCAGCATCGCATGATAGTGTGGGAAATTTGCTCAGAGCTTTCTTGCGATCATCATTCTTCAGCGGACGAGCTGTATAATCGTTTAACAACTCCAACAATTCTTTACTGGGAACAAATCTTTTCTTTGTGGCTGGTTCTGTCAGTGCCTCATCCTCGGTAGAATCCCCGTCACCGCAGAGCTCTCTGCGCTCATCTGCTAAGACCTCCAAGGAAATTTCATCCTCAGAGCTGTTGTCATAATCGTCTGCCTGCTCACGCGTCCTCTTCCCCAAGTGGGTACTTGGTTGGGAATGGGGGTGTCCGGTACCCTCCTCTGATTGTGACTGGATAGACTGGGTCACTGATTGTGCTGGGTAAGCGGGGTTGTTGGGTGGCCAACACTGGTGGCGTGCATTAACTGGAGGGTTCCAAGGTGGAGTCCACTGCTGATTCAATGATGGGAAGTAAGGATAATAGTTGGCTTCATTCCCATAGTAATTCCAGCCAGGCCAAGATGAGTGATCATAGTTGTTAAAACTGTGACCTCCGTAGTACTCTTGTGAATAACTATTACCTGCCCCATACGCGTCGCCATTGTTAGTGGCTTCATTGCCACGGCGATTAGCCTCATTGCTAGTGCGGTTAATGGCTTCATTGCCACGGTGGTTAGTGGCTTCGTTGCCACGGTGGTTCGTGGCTTTATTGCCACGACGACTAATGGCACCACTGTTAACCGCTTCATCGTCCTGCCAACTATTGGCTCCGCTGCTAGGGGCTTGGTTGCCGTTTATAATGGCTTCATTGCCACGGCTTACATTAGAGTTGGTGTTAACAAAATTCTCACTACTCACGTGATTAACCACGTTGACATTAGGTTCAGCTGACCCATTGGCTTCTTCACCCTGAGAGCTTCTAATCTGCTTCGTAAGTGACGGTAGCAATGCTTCCGAGAGTTTCTGTAGCGCTTCTGGGCAACTGGCTAATGTTTCCAACAACTGACGCGAACTGTCATCCGCCATATTGAGAACTGTTGAAAGGACTGGCGGAGTGTTCGATTGTGGGTTTATGCGCATGCGCAAAAAAAATTCAACAGCTGGTGGAGAGCATTGAAAGGGCAATGCAAAGAAACATGTTGACTGAACCGGAACCCCCGAAGTACAATACTTTCAGCCTAACAGGAAGAGTAACATGTGTCCATGGTGATTGTTTGATTAAACACCTATACATTATCAAATTATGTTGTTTTTTGGAAACATGTACATTCTCCAGGCTAGACAACACATACAAACTTCGTTAGACCCTACACTTATTCAGTTTCGCAGGATAGCATATTTTTCATCTCTTCATGGGGGTGTATTACATGTACTGGCACATTTGGTGAATGGTTGTGTGAGAGTGGAAAAGAAGACTACTTAGGTATTTACTTTAGCTAAAATGTTCTCAGTTTGCTGTGTAGAAGATCCTATATCCCGATGGAATTGTGGAGTATGGCAGTCAATCATCGAGGATTTCCTGTGAAGAAACCTACAGTATAGGAGGACTTTAACCAAATGTGTCTAAACTGTGGTAGTGTCCAGTATCTGTTACTGGTAGAACTCTAGGTTTCATCTACAGATCTGCCCCTAAGTCTCTCATGCTCACCATCTCAATTTGGTATGCCATTCACTTCATTAGTAACACTTTCCTTGTCTATCTTAGCCTCTTGTAACTTCATTCTCAACTTCTCAACAGTTAATTTTGGTTGCTGCCACACTGCCCCCTTTTTCGTTAGGTTGATCATCAGGTGTGCTGCTTTCACAGCCCTCTGTGATGGACCTCACAACAACATTCTGGTGGCACCTACAAGCACTTGAATGTGTACATTCAGTTGAATCTAGCTCTTTCAATCATTAAGTAGATCTCCATTTCATAAATGGCCTGCTGTACCCACATGCTTTATCTCTGAGATAGTGTAACATTTATCCCAAATGACCACCACCCAATGGTTGGATGTGCACAATCCTTGGACATCACGCAGTACCATTATTACTATACCCTTGTAGCTATGTAGAGCTGCAATACTGTGTGAATCCTAAAAGTTTACCATGCAGTGTCACTCCACCATTCACCAACAGTCTTTTTCTTTTAGCTTCCTCAACTACAAGGGATCTTGCACTGCAAACACTAGTTTTTACAAGTCAATTACTAGAGATGACATGTATACTACAGTATATTGTTATAGTTCAGTTAGTTACAGCATGTATCATACAGTACAATAGTAGTGACCACATATAGTATGTTCATGTTGAGCTGAATCCTGAAAAACAGCTAAAAATTAAAAGTGGATTTTTTCTCAACAGAGTTAACATTTCAGCCAACCAGATGATTATTGGTAACAGCAAAGGTGTCAACAACAGACACGTACGGTTTGGCTCCATTACAAGTTTGGGAATGGACACTGTACTTATATGGCTTCCCATAGGAAATGTATTGTGAAAATTTTGATTGGCTGTAAATATTATGTCGAACATTTGAACAAAATGATTTTGAAATATTTTTAGCGGGTCAAGCAGTACTACAAATGAGCCAAATTTCAAGATCATGTGTAATTGCATCCATGAGTTATTAAATGTTTTTGAGGATTCAGCTCAACGTGAACATACTATAGGTTTGGGCATGACCCATGAAAAAACATCACCCAAATACCAGCCTCACTTTTCCCTGACAACAATGAAGCAGTAATGGTTTGGTAAAACTAAGCCCAAACAATCCTTCAGACCGCTTTCAACTACAGGTGTAGTTGCTATAAATTTTTTTTAAATTTGTAAAACAAAATTTTCTAGTCACTGACTTGACTGATGCCTTCAGACAAGCATAACTCGATAACAGCTAACACTACAGCCTTGATTTTTTCATTATTCGACATCACTTCAGCTGTACACGTGCCTTTTGGCATACCGCAGTACGTACAATGCATTCTTTATGGACTTACCAGTGTCCTCCTTTGTGTCCCATTCATCTTTTTCTGACAGCAAAAAGTGTTGATTTAGCAGTAGCACATGATGGTTTCCCTTCATAACGGAAATTGTCCATATTTTTTAGTGGCTATGATTTGTAATGCCGTGTAACAGGTTGAACATAGCTGACAACGAAGCATAATGGATACTTATATTTTCAGACGATAATTGATATAGCTGGGAGCGCGTAGCACCATTTCTTTCTTTTGATGTGTTATGTGTGGGTTCACCAGTCTTAATTTTATTTTGCAAAAAAGGTTGGGAACAAACGAGTACACAAAAATTTGGAATTTTCAACTAGAGTAGGGACCATGGCACATTGATAAAAAGTACTGAAACAAGCTGGAGTAGTGCACGATATTAAATCACAGTAAAACAATAAGAAGTGTTATATTTCTACTGTGTATTTCCATTATGGTATCTTGAGCACGGTAGGGATATAACACTTCTTATTGTTTTACTGTGATTTAATATCGTGCACTACTCCAGTTTGTTTCAGTACTTTTTATTGGTGTTCTATGGTCCCTACTCTAGTCAAAAATTCTGTGTACTTGTGTACAAGAAGGAATTCAAATGTTGCTGGCATCAATCTCCTTGCAAACATACTTCAATGTGCCATGTACACTTGTACTTGCAACCTCGCATACTATTGTGTTGGCAATAAAATTTGTGCTTCACCATGCAGTTTTAGGGTGTTATGATGGTGGTAAAGGTGGAGAAAATAATTGTGTTGCATTGTGATTATACTGTACAACTGCTGGAATGAAATACTGTAGAGTACATGTATGTGTGTATTTTCTACAGTGTACCACATGCAGGAGACTGGATGGGTGAAGGTGTCCAGTACAGATGTTGGTGAACTACATTATCAATACAAAGATGAAGCCATGAACCAACAGCCTGCTGGTCAATAGTATTGACAACTGATTTATAGTAGCTACAACCAGGTGCATATACCATTTAGAAACTTCACTGTTCACTGAATAATAATTATTATTTACAAACATGTTAAATCAGCTGTGTGCATATAAATTAGTTAGACTTAATACACCACTCCCTTAACAAGGGATAGATACATTTATGCTTCAACAAGGCCTTTTCAGTGATTGATGCTGTAGGTAAAATATTTACATACATTTTCACTACCATGCGTAATTATAAATATTATGATAAGCACATTGTAAAACATTTTAAGTGAATCGTTTAAAGTTTTTCAGCCGTACTTCTCGTTCTTGTTCAAATTGTCTAATGTCTGTTCTTTGTAAGAAGGCTTGCTTTTCTAGGAAGCTATAAGGCACAACATAATATTTTCACTTTAAAAAATCTTACCCATCTTTGCTATGCAAAGCAAGTTCATCCTCGATGTCTTCATTTTTCTTAAATTTGTTCCAGTCAAGTTTAGACTTTTCCTAGAATTAAATGTGACGTAATCATCCTGGTCCCACCCATCCTACCAGTGTACTGATCTTTGGTTTCTTGTGCATTTGCTGTAGTACATTTCCAAGTCCAGCACCACTTCTCTTAACACTGAAAATATATAACATCATAAATAATTTGTGCACACCCTTCCTAATTTCAAGGAAGCTATGAAACTAACTACAGGTGTTTATCTTACATAATAGTAAAAACTTGGTGGATGTGTCATTGTGTACCTTTTCTTAACATCGACTTTTCCAGATTCACTGGTTTCTTGTTCTTTAGTTTTTTCACTGGAATTAGCTGTTATTGTTTCAGTAACTTTTACCTCCTCTCCAGCAAAGTCGTATGTTTTAGTCACACTAACAACTGATGGCTATAAAAAATGGTTTAATGACTCACTAAGTAGAGTAAAGTGGATCCTACATGTACATATAAACATTTCAATAGTGAGGATACTCAACAGACAAACAAATACGTTTGACTGGACTGCATCATTTTACTATTAAATTACACTAATTTACTATGTCATATTGACAACATATGGGTACAGAACTGCATCACAGTTGATATAACTATGGAAACTAGACATACCTTTGGTTGTTGGTTAACCACAGACCTACATAACAGAAACATGTGGTTAATTGATTAATTCCTGGTAGATTCATCTCATCATTTGCTTACTTTGTTTCCTGTTTGAAAGATTCCCATAATTGTTTAAGTTTTTCAGCTTTGTTCTGCTCAGCTTCTTCAGAATTATTGCTGGCTTTTCTGAGACATATGACATGCCATATAGCCACTTGTAGAAATATGATTCATGACCAGTTAATTTAGCACAGTCAAAACTATATAACCAGCTGGTTATATTATTGAAATACAATATATTAGTCATAAGGACAGCCATACACCTCTATGTCATGTACACACTGCATACACCTGTATATATGTACTCATGTAAACTTTAAACAATTAACATGATAAATTTGAAAATGTGACACAATGGATTCTGTTGTAATAACTGTTCTAGTATGGTAGCAGAACATCAACTTGTTACCAATTACAGCTGGTAATTTAACTGTCAGGAACTCGTATAGTCTAGAGAGTCTTATCCTCCAGACTCGGATGAGTTCCTGATTCCATAAGGTATACATAGATGCTACATAAGGTCTATAGATGCATTTAGATAGCATCTTTCACTGTACACAAAATTAACTTCAAAACTTTGTTAATTTCCATGGGCAAAACCACAGTATTCGGGAGCAAAGACAAGCTTAATTAGTGAATTGATCGGTTGCTATAGCAATTTGTTTGCTGCCATGTAAATTGTGTGGAAAAGGTACCTTCTTGCAAATCTGGTCTAATGCAAGAGTTGCTTGCAGCAGTGCCAGTTAGACACTCTCCCCCATACAAATATTATGAACTCTTGATATAGTCCTAAACATTTTAATTCCAAACCACCTAGTTCATCAACTTACAAAATAAACACATGTACAAAAAATTACACATCATGGTGGCCATCAAATTGTAGGCTGCTGAAGTTAGTTTCGTCAAAAGCTTACACTTTCAAACAGAGCTGATATGACTTGTAGATACACAATGTACATTCAATGAATGTAGGGGAAACAAATTAAAACAGGTATGTTACTCAAATTCATGTTACTAGAAAACAGGTTACTCAAGTTGTTTACCTGCTTTTACAAACCACAAATGCAGACTTGGGTATCAGCTGTTGCACAAAACCTAACCAAACATGGTAATTAAACTGTTGATACAGGAAATTGTGGGAGAAAGAAGACATGCTTGTTGGAAGCCATTAACGGTACTGGACAGTATTCTAATGATATAACAACTGTAGCTGTATGGTAGAAAATTCCACAGCAGAGTGTCTGTTTGTCATTTACTATAATCAGTCATCGATCCATGTAAATATATATTTTTAAGGAGATGCATAGCTACTTAACAACACTTGCATGGGAACCAGTGATCGGATTCAAAAGATAACAGAAACTTTTACAGCTTGCATGGGCTTGTTTTCTTGTTGTTGTTATGTATGTTGTTGAAGTCAATATATAAATACAGTAGATTTAGCATGCTTATAGAATTTACATTTTGGCCTAATGTATTTCAAGTACTGGACTCACAAACTGTACTAGAGATGTTGTACAGTATGTACGTACGTATGTATGTATGTCACATGGTATAATGAGCACACATGAACATTTCAAAACACACTTTGTAGTAGTATCGATTTTGTCATCATTTTCACTGGATGATTGGCCATCTGAACTAGCCACTTCCCCTACAAGAAATGTCACAGAAATATCAATAAATTTCTATGAACTAGAGGGGAAAATGATAACAATTCAGTTTGCGACAAATTGTGAACATAGAGTAATTTTCTTTTGCAACTGCTATCATACTTCCCATACATCACACCCCACTGAACTTCTAAGATTTCTTATGACACACATTCCATGCACATGGCAATCAACCAACACTTAGTCACAGTCACTAGAAATAAATAACGTGTAACGGGATTTATTTAAATCAATATTATGAAAAAAGACTTAACTTGTGTAACCAAGATTTAAAGAACGTTAACCCCAATAAGGGTATAATAAATAATTTGTTTGTTTGCACAACTGAAACCACATCAAAACACCAACAACCAAATATCTTTTGACTGTCAGTTGTTAAGATGTCATACACAGGATAAGAGCCTGACCTGTTGTTCTGTCTAGTCTACTGAACAAACTAATTACCATGAGTTAGTAGGTATATATCAATGGAATGTGACCATTAATAGTAAACTATAATCATATGTGAGACTGCATCAAATTTCACAACTGTTTATAGCTTTGTCAAATAGTTACTGTGTAGCAGGAAAGTTTCGAGGGACGAAACTTTCGAAAATTTTGCAGGTGATGATAACTTTGTGGAAATATAATCGTGAAATGTTTCAGTTTATACACATAGCTATTACCCGCTTTCTAGACTTTCATGAATTTAAAAACATGAAAATTATATTTTGTACAGTTTCGTGAAAATTTCATCCCTCGAAAATTTCCCACTATATGGTATAATTTTGAATATGTTTGAGATTACATGTACTATTTATGATTGTAACAACTACAAAAGGCAAATCATAATTTCATGAAAAATTGAATATGTTGATTGACCTTTAACCGAATAGGCAATTATAAAATTTCTATAAAAACACTGGACAAAAAATCATGCAGTATAATAATAGTCTGGCATATGTGTGAACAATTATTATTCTTAGTCCTAACTCTGTTACAACCAAACAAGACTGTTACTTCAAATTTCAGAATTCATAACCTTGTGGTATATACCACTACTGCCTCCAGCAATGTACAATGAGAAAAACATATAAGTCTTGAGAAATTTCACAGTGTGGTCAGAAAAGTATTTAGTCTTGTGTGTACACACTATTGCACACAACAGATGAGGTTGTGATGTCAGTATAACAGACAGACAGTCAGGTATACTATTGAGTGTAAACTAATACACCATCTATTAATGAGAAAGATCAAGGTTTAGGTTCCTGAAGTCATCTCTCAAAAATAAGTGTGCCAGTTGAAATAACACATTAAACTACAGTAGCTTGCTACCTTCATAGAGGTAATGGTGAAACTTTTTTATGCTAAAGATCAATGTCAGAGCTTCCTTTTCTAGTCCACTTGTTAATGTAAGGGAAGCGAAGGCTTATGTGCAAAAGTATACGCCATGTAATTGACATGGTCTTACAGGGGAATTTACTGTATAGGGGTACAGAGACCAGACCCTTGTGACTGACAGCATTTAACAAGCATGACAGATCATGAACAGTATCCAGTAATCAATGATACCCTTGTATTGTACATATAAAACTACAAGATGATACAGTATGGGTTCTGTTTAATCAGTAAGATGATTTCTTTACAAGTGTTTTGTATGTAATCATCCAGTGTACATGATACCTAGTCACTTAACTACTTTCATGGAATATGTAAATTACAATAAAGGGTCAGTTCATCAGCTTGAATTGATGTCCTTTATGCTGTGATGCTTATTGGCTCACTTATAATACAGTAGAATTTTTGAAATGTAGTTCTTTAAAACAAAATTACCAATAAAATTTTTTAGTGTAAGTGATGCATATACTTCAAAACTTTGAGTATATTATGGTAAAACTGAATATTTATACATTGCAAAACTCACTAAAACAAAAACCTTTACAGCAACATGCCTAAATAATAAATGCAATGGTCTCCATTGACACATGTACAATTACATAATGTTTATATTTAGGGTGCATGTGTAACACAATAATCCATGCCAGGTAATTTCAATAAATGTCAGTTAAGTATGTAACAATTTATAAATCTTACGAATGTGACTACATACTGTACACCAGGGTTGAAACCAGAATGTCAGAATTTTAATTGACATAGGTGAATGGGTACGTTGAGTGCCAATGGCGGAGAGTGCAAACAAATTTAATTCATGGACAGTGGAGCAGTTGAAGGCATTTCTACAACATCATAATATTCCTCAGCTGACCCAGCCAGGCACATTCTACAGTAATCTGGCCAGTCAAATTAAATCATGGGTGTATACCAAGAGCTATTGATTTAGGATAAGATGTCATATGCAAGATCCCAAGTTCTGCTAGTGTGAGACTATATGTCCTTCATTATAGAGGTTAATACACTACAGGAAAGATAGAGGAAAAAGTACTAGTAGCTACAGTAACAAGCTAATCAATGATCAATAGGTCGGCTCCACATTGTGACACAAGTCCAACAACAGTAGCACGATTCCGATTAGTGAGTGTGGCTCCATGTAAGTCTGTACGTCTACAGTCAGTAACTATGGGCATGTTTTGATCCAATATATAATAGTGGCACATCTCCAACAAGTTAGCATAACTCCAAATGTATACCTTTTCCAAGCATGTCAGTGGTGGAATAAAATTACCCCCTCTTTTGAAGATTGTATAATTAGCTATCGTTTTGGATTAATTTTGTAATGGTTATTTTGTCTTTTTTTGTACTGACTTAATTGTTATAAGTTTTTGTCGGTTTTTATGTGCACATTTTTTTCTTCTACAAGAAAGAATGGCTTTAGAGCAAAATTTGAGCTCTCCTATAAACTGACTGACCTAGCTACTTTTACTTGCTGGACAGCAGTCAAGCTCTTGCACCTAAGTGGTCGGGATAATTCATAAATGTATAGAAATGGAATAGATATTGTCGAGGCATGAAAATGAAGATCATAAATACAATGGCTTGTGCCATAATGCCTCCTAAAATGGCACAGCAGATGGTATTTGGCTGTGAGATTATTAATAGTTTTGCAGTGACTGCAAGACTTGATACAGACACTGAACCTAGAAAAGTTGCACATGTGCTGTAAAACAAGGAATTCTTGTAATAGTACCCAATACACACTCGTAATAATACATACCCTCTGGGATATAATCCTCATCGGCACTGCTATCGCTGTCACTATCAGACATATTTACATTCTAATTAAGGCCCTTTTCTAAATAACGCACGTCTCATATATTGTGTTTTCTTTCACAGTTGTGGTGTTGGTAATTTGGTTTGGTCTATGCGACAATAGGACACAACTAGTAGCGTCCCAGGTTATTGTTATCTCGTATGCGCCTATAATGCTGGCGTTATGGCGGTGAGTGACTCTATCTTGATAATCCTAGGACTGCTAACAGCGATTGCTGTAGTGGCGATAGGTAAGGTGTTGTGTACTGTGATAATACAGTAAGGTTGTGTTGGTAATGTATCTTCCATGTATTTAAGCTAAACAGTGCCCCACTGGTGTGGATTACAGTGGGAGCTACAAATTTATTCATTGAAGCAGTCCATCTAGTCCAGGTAACCATAATAGCTCATAACATAAAGGGTGCCGACAAGACAAAAACCCTACTGAACACAGAGTTAATGTTGTTGATCCTCCACCTAGATCTTTGTATTCAACTTGTGGGGGGGGGGATTATCACAATGACCTAACTGTGTGAGAAGGCCTGTAAATACAGGCCCTCAGGATAGCAAGGGCCCCCTGCAAACTTTAAAAATCTGTTTCTAATGGTGATATACTTGTCCTCCAGGGGGGTTACAACATGCACCACATGTACTAGTATAAGAATTCGCTACGTCAGAAAGCATTTCACATGAGCCCAATAGGTCCTGTACATTATACTGATGGTGGGAATCACTGGGGATTAAGTTCTATTTTATCTGTACTTGACATTTTGCAATTATAAATGGTTTTGTTAAGGAGAAACTAGAGTAGACTTAAAGTAATGACAATGAATGGCAGTCACGGACTTCCCATGAAGAGACAATGACCATATACAATCATTCATGCCTGATACATCACTATGAACCCATACCAGAAGTACATTTCTATATAATACTAGCTCTGGTACTTTACGTAATTTGGTTAGCGCTTGCCCTCTGCTTTGTACATTTAGCTCCTGATCACATGACAATTGATTATTAATTTTGCATTTGTTGGTCTTTTAGCATTCAGCAAGGCAGCATCAAAAATACATTTGTGGAAGCTTGTATTACCAAGCTGTGCTTGTTCTGTTCACAGATATAGATACAACACATACAGGTGCATGTTTTACTGTAAGATGTAAAACAAAGCGTAGTTTTAAGTAGTAACACAAGTGCTGTACATGGAGGTTTTCAAAATCCGGTGTTATTTAACCAATTAGGCAATTTCATGTATGATCGTCATCAGTGGGAAAACTGTCACCTCATTCTGTAAAAAAATTTTGAAACTATACTTGAATTTAAAGGAATTTATTCTTCACAATCTCTAACATAGAATTTTAAAAACATATTAGTAATAGTATGTATTTGTCTGCTTCATGTGACATACTTCCAACACAATTGTTTCCAAGTGATGTAGATCACTGATTTGGTATACCATTCAATTACCACTTCATTTGTGAAAATCAAAATGGTCATAGCACAATCAACACATAGAAAACACCATGGTGATTTAACATGTTCTTGTTTGATCTGTAGGCTGGGGCATTGCTTGGAGACTATTCTTTTCACGATTTGCACTCGTCAGAGAACTTTTCGGCATGAATGAAAACGGAAAGAGCAGCAAGAAAGATAAAAGTGTTAAACGAGTTACCACTAACAGAAATCATTTAAGAAGTGGACTAAAACAAAGACACACACAAGAGACCAGTGTGGTATCACCTAGCAGCCAAAGCATCAATCAACTACAAAGCCTCACTACTCAAAATCAGGACCTACTGATTGTAGATGATGAACCAACTCACCAAAACACATTGGATGGTGAAGAAATAGAAGAATTCTTTTCAATCACCAACAGTGCTGTTCAGGATGCCAAGAAACCAAAGAATGCTGTACTAGAAACCTTTGACCCACTAAACAGCTAGACCTGCTATTCACCACTGAGTGTTTAGTCTACAATACATTTAGTGAAACTAAGTAATATTTTTAACCAAATGGTATATGGTATATTTATGTCATCTGATATTGTCAAATACAATACACACACTTACTTGCTTTTAACAATAAAATCTTTTGTGTATGAGTTAGTAAATTACTACAAGTGTGTCCAAGTACACTTCCTTAAACAAAGTGCACTGTAGCAAAAACATTAATGAGGTCCTATGTGGAGTTTTATATCAACATTTAGTTAGTTCATTCCTGTTCAGTTTCTTCTTAATAGAAGCAACGATAACATCCTGCAGACCAGGTAGCCTCCTTACATGATGGTGTACAGTGGTACAAAGGATATGACTGCATTTAATGTCGTGCTTGCTAGCGAAAGTCCAATTCCCCAGCCAAACGCACCAAGTCCAGACATGTCCAAACTTGCTGTGTCATAGATAGCTGCAATCAGTAAACCTACAAGATTAATGACACCAACACTTAAGCCTATATAAGTAAATACAAGACTAAATTTATTGATTGGTTTTAATCTATCTAGTTTAATTAAGACAAATTATTTGAAGTGTTGAAAGTGTGGAGAGGTGTAAGACTATACTAATGGTAGCAGGATAAGATCCTTTTTGGGTAATGAAATGCCTGACAAGTCAGATGATAGCAGAAAACAATGTTAACAAGATTAAATTGCTTTGAAGACAGGAAAAGGAATACGACTAAATGTTCATAAATGGACTACAAGGTTTTTACCTAATAATAAAAGGGCACTATCTTATAAAAACTGAGGAATATGGATAGTGCTTGCTTATGAAGCACATTACAGCATGGACAATGTAAGAGGTACAGTGTGAAATAACCCATGGTTTATATTTTACTGCAGTAGGTTAATTAAGAACACATGGCTGGTTAGAACATATCAAACAGAAGCCAGGTATCATCTAAGCACAAAGTCCTACCTATACCAACAACCAATATGTACTGTAAATAATGAGATATCCACCCACAACAAAACAACTATGTATAAAATCTTTGGTCAAAAACAACCCATTCAGGATATGGTTGGGTTGTCTGATGTAATTTACGCAAACCCACTTAAAGTGTAACACAATCCAAAAAACTAAGTGACTAATTTTAAAGTGATTTGCCTCCACCTAGTAGTACATGATAGTGCAGTTATCACTCCTCCACAAGTACCCCACTGATGATGGCAACTACCATTTCAGTAACACAAGAGCACTTAGGATACAAACCACAAATGCAGTAGACAAGTGTATTCATAGGGCAAAATGGAAAAGGATTACCACTGATCACAAAGGGCCAGTGTTACAGTTATGAGAGGTACCTACTCATACCAAAATAAACAACATAAAATAACATTAGCATGCTGGCACCACATGCATTCGTCACCTCTATGAGATGATTCTATTTAAACAACTAATCCAGTAATGAGGACATAGGATATAGTACCACTATCAACAAACAATTAAAAAACACATTTTTCCTCTCATGATTGTCACCTGTGTAGGAGCCTAATAAAAACCTGTGTGGGTATAGTAGATCTGTTACAAAATTACACATGAATTTAGGAGTATAAAACCTCATATTTTATAATGGGAAACATGGGCGCTTTAACATGAATGTATTAAAACCAAAATTTCAGTAAACTGTATAAAGCTCAATTCCAATGTATAATCACAATGGTTATTATTACTTGTACACACTCCCATAAAATATCAAATGCATATGATATAGTCAACAGAGGTTTGTATACCCACAGATAATATGGGCCATTCCTTTACAGACCAGGCCTATGAATTTCTGTACTTGCTCTTTGCAAACTATAGACCAATTGCATTAGTGTAGCATTAAACTAATGTCGTTTAATTAAACCTTGGGGGCAAAATTATGGGACACAGACACTTTTTGTGAACTGCTGCTACAGTCTATGAAGAATTAGGTGGCCAAGAGCTACACTGTGGAAATAACCTACCGTTAGCCAGCAGCGTAGCTTACTTGCCCATGGACAGCCTTTGATATAAAGATATCCAATAATGTTGTCATGTTTTTACTATATAAATTCAATTGCTAGGTGATTATTCTACATAGTATTTTTACAGTAGCAAAGCAATGTTACATTAGGCACCTGCCCCACATACAAATTGTTCCTGCAACATACATGTAAACTAACAAGCCATAGCCGTATGACTAGAGTTTGAAAACACGCATGCTTGGTACACAATAAACGCCACTAGAGTGTCTATTTTTCATATTCCTAATCAAAAGTAGTATAGTATACCTTTTGGTACAAGTTTGTGAAGCAAACACACAGTTAAGACTTTTATTGCTACAGGCATAACTAGATATTCTTACGTTGTTTTAATGCAATAAATGTACATACATGTAATAAGATCAGCAGTGACAAACTTCACAGCTCCAAATAACAGATAGACCAGAGGACAGATAAGGGCCACGGACTTAGCACGTCTCCATATCACTGCAGAACACACTCCCCCAATGGAATACACCAGGACCGATGTTACGAAGGCCCACAATAAAATCCGCAACCATATCACTATTTTAAAAAAATAAAGATATTGGAACGTGCTGAATGAACCAAACTGTAAAATTTTAACTCACCAGTAAACTCAGTCAAATCATTTTCTGTTGACAGAAATGAGCTCATCGTTCTCTAAGCATCAGTTAAGTATCTTTGCCGCAGTTACTCCTCGCTCCTTGTTTATGTCTCCTACCGTATATTACTCCGGATTCTCTTCGTAATTTGGTTAAGAACCTTGGCGCCCGCCATTTCCTGTTTGTAGTGCTGTTTTTCCGCTTTTACTTCATATAAAAAGGTTAGGTCAGCTTACATGTGGAAAACGTGTGGTTTAGCGGTGATTTGTGCTAGCCTGTTGAAGTTAAAGTGTGGATATATATTTACGTGGTCGTGTAAAGCTGTAGATATCGTGAACGTCTGTAGATCGCGACTTGCTTTTTGACTAGCAAGACATGAAGAATCAGCAGCAGTCTCAGTTAAACATGAGCGGCGACAAAAGCAATAAGAAACAGGAGGTGAGTAGGTGGTAGTGAATGTGAAATTTAGGGGTTTATGAACTAGGCATCAGCTGCATGTATGTTTGCTCATAGATAATATATACCTTATCTATGGTTTGCTGCGGTCGCAATTGTGAATTATGTTTTTATCACTCTTGCAGGCAGTTATGGCCAGGGCTAAGTACAGAAACATAGCTGATACCCCGGATGAGCTGTCGTTTGGCCAGGGAGATATTGTTACCATTCTGGAGAAGAACTATGGCGGGCTGGACGGATGGTGGTTGTGCCAACTACACGGAGAAGTCGGGCTTGTACCTGCTAACTATTTTGAAATGTACACCCCAGAAAGTGCCATCCCCTTGTATGACTTTCCACCCAACAATAAAGTAGCACCAGCTAACTCTACTGTTGAAGTGCTCGCCAGCCCAGTGTCTTCACCAAATAGGAATTCTGGTGGAAGTCCAAAAGTTACTGAGGCCACCCTTAATACCAGTGCTAGAGTGGTATTATATGATATTCCACCTAGTGAAACAAAAGCCAGAGGTGATGAACCATTGTCAAGGTCTTCACCACAGTTTGGTACTAGGTCTTCACCACAGTTTGGAGCAAGGGCATCTGACACTGTCCAATCTACCTGCAGCTCTATTCCCCTATATGATACACCACCAACAAGCAGAAAAGCTTCTTCAAGTGAATCTTATGACTTTCCTCCTGATGCCAAGGCAAAGGAAGCCATGGTGAAGCTCTATGATACTCCAACATCTAATTCACGAAAAGATGATCTTACAGATAAGCAGCCAGACAGAGAGTCTATCATTCCAATTAGTATGGATTGCTTGTTTGATGAAGATGCTGAAAGACTGCTTGAGTCATTACATAAGGAGATCAGCACTTCCTATGAGGAACTGTGTGAGTGTGTGTATGGCCCTAATGCTATCTGGGATAAGGACAGAAGACAGACCACCTTGCAGAAAACTATCAACTCCCTGGTCAAGTTTGATCAATCTTTGGTGAATTTCTTGGAGTTTGGAAAAGGTGTTGCAAATGTTTTGGAAACTTTCAAGGACACTCACTTGAGAATGCGTTTCAATGAGAGCTATTCCAGCCTACTGCAAAAGAGACTTGAAATATTAGCAAAGTATGATCTGCTTGTAGATGGAAGAGAAATTGTTGATCAGATAACCAGTACAGTTAAATCCCTACTAGAGATGGCCAAGACATTACCTGGTGCTGCTACAGAACTTGTGGTACTAATCCGAGCAAACAAAACAATCCTATTCAAGCAACAGCCAAGAGCAAGATCCTCCTCTTCACTCCCACGAGCACTGGACAGTAAAGAGAGACATCCAATAGAGCATTCCAAGTTAACTGTGGCCAGGTCAGTGTCAGCAACAGATGTCCAAATAGGTTCAAGCCCTGGTATGGACAGGAAACACTCAAAACGAAACCCTAAAGATATGCTCCCACCACTGCCAATGGAGAAAACCACTCCTCAAGAACAGAACTATAATTTGTTGAAAGCTAAGGCATTTGCTCCTTCAACCACAAGCACTGCTATGAAGCAAACTCATCGAGAGTATGAGAAACTAGACTTGTATGAAGAACTGAAATGGGATGACAAGTCACAAGCCAATGGAGTGCATCAATCACGAGACAGTCATATTAGTCTAAACAGTGTTGGCTCAGAAAATGATGAAACTGATTTTCATGGTAGCAGCACAGCTGTCAGTGGAGACTCAGAATCTGCTGAGAATGGCTACTTTTCTTTTGATCATACAATATCACTCACTCGACATTCATCACCAAAGCCCATATCAAAAGAAGACCAACATCTAATGAATGTGTTTGCCATGCAATTGGACGCAATGTCCCTAAGCCTGGTGGAGTCAATAGATTCATTCTTGGGAAGTATTTCTCAACAAGGTTCACCAACATGCTTTGTTCCTCAGTCAAAGTACACCATCGTATGTGCATATAAACTTGTGTATGTAGCCAACGCATTATTTCAGAAGATCAATCACGGACCGACAAAATCAAGTATAGTAACAGCTAGCAATGAACTGGTCGAAGCCATCAAACTTGTGGTTGCAGACACCAAAACAGCTGCTTTACAATTTCCTTGTGTTCAAGCCACAGAGAGGATGACGGAAAGTGTAAATAACCTCAATCCAGTAGCATCAGATTTGGTGAAAGTAATTAGAGAGAGTGCTTCATCACCAAGCCCATAAGTTCTTTTCTTGTGTTTCCAGTCATGTCAGTGTAAATATATACAGGGCATTTTGTCAACTTATAATGAATGTATTTTACTATAATTATTACGAAGATGTTGTATTTTGTAGACATTGTACCTCGCTATCCGTGTACATTATAATAAAATTTTTAACGATTCTATTTAAAGCCGCACGATGAACGGTGTAATATCGTCCATCGTATTTGCAACTCTGGCAGCTAGCGTTGTTAGCTTAGAGCTGAATGGCGTAATCTATGGGCCTGGAATACACTCAGACGTTCAGCTACCAGTAAGATATTTCTTCATTCAATTCGTGGATGAAAACACTGGCCAAAAGTATGTACAATTTTAAAACGAAATTGTATGTCATAAATTTGCTTTTGGTGTTTCGCAGTATCACTAGGTCACCAGGTATAGATTATTTTTCAGTGAATTTTGACCTAAATGATGGGGGCCGGGCAAGAATAAGACCAGAAATATTTGATTTAAAGGATGGCTCATTTTTGGTGCGGCACAGACCTTTTCAAAGCTATGAGCAAGTCATGATTAATGTAATTGATAAAAGTGGGAAGCACATCGCTCAGTCCCCATATGTGGTTTCCAATGTTTTAAAAGAGGAGTGCAATTGCCCTAATGACTTGAATCAGTGGAATGCCAATTTGAAGTGCCCTACAGTTGAGAAACAGATCTCAGATGATCTTGAACTATTCCAAACCATTGACATTGCAACTCTGGCTGACCGAGCATTTGAAAGGCATCCTCAATGGAGCTTAGTACACTATTCCCTGATAGACAATAAGGTATACTTATTGCACTAACACACTATTCATTGCTCAGACTGATAATTGAATTAACTTATACACTGTTGGACCTATGAGCCACACACGTATGCACTACTGTATGCACTACTGTATGGTTTTGATGACACTTATATTTGGAACAGTCATTGTTTGTTGGAGACAGATAATATTTAAAATATTTTAGCAGACTGCCTATGGGCTACTTGTTAGCAGAATATATAGGTTTTGGTGAAACATTATCTACCTTGAGTATATCTTACTGTAGTCGTCATGACTAGATGTGTTGTTTCTATGGAATTAACATTTTTGTGGCTGTTAGTCATAGTGATACAATTGTAGAAGTGTTCACTCGCACTTGAAGATTCACTTTTGTAGCTTTACAGACGAACATCTGGGAGATACGTGGATTTCAAGATGTTTTCAGATGCCACGCTGTTGTCAGTGACTAGAAAGGTACTGTAACAGGGTTGTGTGGCATTATATGCAGAAGTCACATGCATACTTCGTGTAAAATACATGTACGCTGTATATATGCATGTGTGTGTTGAGTTCCATGCCAGGTTGAATGTTTTACCTGTGACTTGGCCCAAGGCAATAAAATTGTGGTAAATCTATTATAGTTCTGGTTGTATGGTTCATTATGTTCACTTATTTGATTATGTTTCTAAAGGACTGGAATTTACCACAATTCATCACATTTTTGATTGAAATAAAACCTCTTCTTATGTATAGCTTCCCTTTTATTGAGCTTCAATCAGATACAATCAGGTGGCACAAAATGATGATTTATGGATATTGTGTGATCTAGAGTAGAATGATAATTACCTCCACACATGGGTTCACTTTGGGTGCTAGATTGATTAGAACAGTTTCTCTTTGTTTAAAGTATTGTCTGATATAAGTCCCGTCTCTTTGATGATTAAGTAAAGCTTTGTCTACTGACCTACAGTACTACTGACTATCGAGTAAAATGCAATGTGATAATAGCTACCATAATTGCAACCTGCCACATGGATGTAACCTTATAAACTGCCAAATTTCAAAATATAAAGAAAAGCATACTATTTTTTGTGGGTTTATTTTGTGCATTCCTTGCAAGAGACATTGTTCACCAATCTAAATGAATTGACTAATGAGTTAAGAGGTGCAATTAATCAACCCAGTTGGATGTCTTGCTATGTGTTATAATAGCAAATAGAACACATGCTTAAACTATTAACACTGACCATATTGAAGTTGAGAAGTTATGAATTTGTTTACATGCATATTCCAGTGACCACATGATCCACAGGGTGTACTGTAGTTGGCTTTCCTACTTGACCCATGCTGTGCTTTTATGATGATGACATCACTAATACCACAGCAGGTCGAAAGTTATATTTTTGGACACAACTTGGTAGATACAGTACTTACATCAACATCACTTGATACAACTCCAATTTTTGCATTGAAACTGACCATTTTGCTTACCTCTTTATCACTTCTTTGGTACTATTGATCTCATGAATACTGTATTCCTTATTTATACTGGACATATATGGTGTGAGGTGTCATTGTTTTATTATATATTTTCAAATGTGTGGCAAATAAATGCAATTAATACATTTATTTAGTCATGATGCTATAGTAAGGCTTGCCCATCAACACATTGATTTAACTATTTCCTACAACACCTTACCATGTAAGAATTCTTTGTTTAATTTACACTTGGCTGCCAGTCAATCTTGTTGATAGGAGGTGCTAGGTGTAATTTGTAGTGTACGTGTTAATTTCTAGGTCAAGCTACCAGATATGGAGTTTATTATGAACCTAGGAGACTGGCCTGTAGAAGAGAAATCTCGGTATCAACACGACCCCTTAGCGATCATTTCATGGTGTGGCTCAGATTCTACTAATGATATTGTATGGCCAACTTATGATGTGACAAAGTCGACGCTTGAAGCTATGAGAGGGTAAGTCAGTTTATTAAATCATTCTGCTGAACAGAAACAATGTATTAACTTATTGTTGTGGTATGATAAGAGCCGTTTTATTGATGATTTATATAAGGTAACGTTACACAACTAATGATCTACTTGATACCCAAGTAACAATCTGTTGTGCATTTCACACTGTGACTAAAGTATGCAGGGTAGCCAAGTATAGAACACTTGTGTCTTGGGTTATTGGATATCATTGTAGTGGTGTAGCTTGTGGCTTCTGACAGGTGCTGGGCGGATTATTTCACTTTGGTGTTACATCTGTTGGTGCATACATATAGCTTGATATGTGTAATGTTTGTGGTGAGGTATGTGGAATTGTAAATGATAACTTGTAGAAGAGTACAAGTTTAAGGGCATTTGGCTTCTTTCTCACTGCTATTGTGGGTGTGAAATATTTAGCCCTGGGATAGTGTTTTATAATAGTTGTATTGACTTTAGGTGTGTATCCTTTGGGACATGAGGTATCTCATTCAGACAAATGGGTTCTCTATTATCTGAGATCTTACCAATCTTGATCTATGATCTATGGGTTAATCATGTGGTTGCAATTTGCTACATGTATAACTATGTATAACTATGAATATATGTTAGTGACATATACAGTATGACATGGTAATTACACTGTATCATGTGTTTAATGTAGTACTTCCCAGAATGTACAGTTTTGGTTAAGTTTTCTGTAAAAGTTTATTGTAAAATGCTGTGTTGTTTTGAAGATGAGCATGTACATGTACATGTATAAGTATTTGCTCAAATATGAGCATAACCTCTAGTTTAAATCTGTGGGTAGCATGTTATGTAAACTCAGATATAGGTTTACTAGGAACTTTCTTGTCGATTTCAGTATGTCGTTATGTGAAGACTGACTTATATATATATTTGAATTGGGTTGGTGAGATTTTGTACATGTACACAATGTTACTGTACCATCTGGTTTACATAACCGTTGTTCTGTGAAGTGTCAATATTTAACTATTAAATTTACCCATAGTACAAGATACAAGTGTATGTAGATAGCTAATATATATCTCCCTTATAAAATACTAACAGATGAATTCAAAGATTGTAATAAAATGGATTTTCACCCACACCGTGCACTGTGCACTAGTGTAGGGCCAATAAGGGCTACACCTACATACCCACGTAATGTGTACCTGCTTGTATAGGAGCAATAAAAAAAAGTTCCAACAGAAAATGATCCAGACAAGCTTACAAATAAGCTGTTTAATACCAATTAGATATCTAACACGACAATTTGTCATACTCTCATAAGAAAGATAGGTAGGTTTCCACTAATCTAAAGTTTTCTAATGTCTTAAGAAAAATGTCCTTACCATAACCAAAACTACACTGGTAACACATGTATGAAATGAAAGTACAGGCTATATGGGAGTACATATACTGTATAGAAAACTGCTATGATTACAATGGGTACATGCATATATTATGTACCTGTACATGCAGCAGAGAGATTATGGTATATACACTGTACACAAGTACTGGTATGGTACACGAATAGTGTAAACTTCCAGCCTGTTTACACTACTTTTTACAGAGTGATTTCTAGCTAAGTGTAAACCTGCAATGCATCAAACAAAACTGCTCTAAAGTGGACCTGCTAGGGATGTGGGTCTGGCTTCCAATTATGAACAGTATTGGTTATGATACAAATCAGAATAAGAATATGAAGAATGTATGACTAACAACTACTGTAGCTTTTAGACAAAAATTGTGAAACCTGTCTTACTGGTTACTATGTTCTACTGTTCAAAACAGGTTTAGTTTCCTTAACATAGTGTACTGAGAGGAATTGCTTTATGGGTATCAATAACCTTGGGAATCATTGGTGATTTAGCAACAGAACTATATAGGCATGTGTCCCACAGCCAGCCTGCTACTAACTGTGAATTCTTTTAGGAAATCATAAATATGCTGGACATTTTCTTTACTGGCTTTTTTATGCAGCTGTTAAACATGGTAAATTCTCTTGGTCTTTAATACCATCAGAGCTTTCCCCTAGCAAAATAAAATGAGTGATAAAGTTGGTACATGGTCAAAGTAATTACATATGAGAAAAAGTAGAGTGCAGCACCACTCTACTGCTCTTTAGATATGTACAAATTTCAAGGAACATAAATTTTGCAGATTTTATACTGCTTAGCCTTTGCAAAATTTCATCGACAAAATTAAAAAAAATATTGTACATAATATAGGCAACCTGTGTGGAAAATAAGTGATCGATTGTTGAAAGTAGTAATCATTCATCTTACCTTAAAAGTTTGTTTGTATACGACACTTTGTTTCAAATTAACAAGGGAACAGTAAAAGGCTTTTTTGTCATGATACACTGTAAAGAATAAAGGCATAACAGTTTAGTTAGTGTATGATGTAAAATGTAGTTGTGACTGAACATAAATTGAATTATGTATAAAACACATTCTGTAATCTCTTTGGTCAGTCACAATTTGTAATGGTAACAATGAAATGCTTAACCATTAACTCAGTACAATAATGGCTATTATTAATAGTAATAAGCTCACCCTTTATAGCTATTGAGCTGTGCATATTTATGCAATTTGTACATTTTGTGTTATTGATTCACATTTTGATTTCATAGGATGCAGTTAGATATGCTGTCAGTATTAGGTCATGCAGGACCTTCATGGGAGGATAAGATACCAAAAGCTTTTTTCCGTGGCCGGGACAGCAGGCAAGAGAGATTAGACCTTGCCAGACTCTACCGGAATATGACAGATTTATTTGATGTTGGCTTAACAAATTTCTTCTTTTTTGAATACAAGCAAGAACTTTATGGACCCAAAAACAAAGCTATTCCTTTCTTTGATTTTTTTAAGGTAAACATATTTCTATTACCATTCCAAGTTTATCATCCCCTAAACCTAAAAACGAGTACTTCCTTTTATGTTGTAGACTAAATGAAAGTGGGATACTGTACATTGTTTTGGTTGTTGGTTATCTGAAATATTCTAATCTTTCATAATGGCTACAACTTATTTGATATTGCTTGTACAATTTCCCAACTGTGCCCTAAGTAAATATTGGATTAGTAAAGTTGAAGAGTGGGCTTGTTAAATTTAACAATTTGTCAAATATAATATAGACGTTAGACTAAAGTGTATTGTCTATAAGTGAATTCTGTGTACATAATTGATCAAATCCTATTACTTACACTGGTATCTATTGTGCATTCTTCAAGTATAGCTATTTCGATTTGTGTTACATCTGTAAAATTGTTTTTAATGTCATTGTCTATGTTTTTAACTGTAAGACTTCTTTCTCATATGCTTACACTATACGCTGTGATGTTTAAATTTTAAATGCATTTTACACCCCCAGCACATCTGGATATACTCATGTGAATTCCATATATGTTACTGACAGTATTTAAGGGAAACTGTGTTGTATAGTGAAAGTGTAATATTACTAAGTGTTAAACATAACTGATACCATTATTCCTTATGTGCAAATAAACTATAGTTGATCTTGGTCTAAATCAACTGAAAAGACTGTGCATATGTTAATAGGTTGCCTAGCTTTGTAGTAGCAATTTGTCTTGAAATGAATCAGTATGGGCTGTGTGTGACTTCTGTACATCTGCTGGTTAGAGAAAATGTACTTCACATTTGCATTAAGAAAACATTGCGTCTGTGCATGTACTAAATTAATACTTTCTATTTCATACATTGTTCTCATGTTGGCTTCACTGTCATATTGTATGGTGTTTTTAATAGTACAAGTACCAGCTGAACATTGATGGTACAGTAGCAGCTTATAGGTTGCCATACTTATTGATGGGAGGTGCAGCAGTTTTTAAACAAGACTCGGAATATTATGAACATTTCTACCATCAGCTTGAGCCTTACAAACACTACATACCAATGAGTCATGACCTCAGTGATGTTGTTGACTTAGTACAGTGGGCTATTGATAACGATGAAACGGTATGTTCCTTTGGATTGCATCAACGTCATTGAAATTGTTTTTAACAGGCAAAGGAAATTGGTAAAGCTGGTCAATCATTTGCAAGAGAAAATTTATTACCTGAAAATTTTTATTGCTATATTGTGTTATTGCTCACTGTAAGTTGTATTGTTGGGTCACTGTATGCGTACAGTGTGTGCAGTATTGTGCAACATGCTTACAACAAACATGTGTGTGTGTGTGTGTGGGAGGGGGGGGGGGGGGGGGGGGGGCGTTGAGTGTTATACGTATATGTAACTGTATGTGTAAGGGAATTTGTGATTTGCGCATACTCAAAGTGTACAGAACATAAATAAAACCTACCAAAACTGGACGTATAAATTCATGAGGTGACTGGACAAAACGTGAAAAAGCAGTCCTATGAGGTACTCTTATGTATTAACAAAGATTTAGAACTGGTTGCTAAAAGCTTTCTAGTGAGATATTTAGAGAGAAAATTCGCGAAGAGGGCAGTTTTGTTCGTGCCAGTGCCTGATATGGACATTGGCATAACAGCCTTACTGTTAAAGCTTCAGAGCTCAAACTCCCAACACAGCATTGTTGTGAACTGGTTAACAACAAATCATGTTCAATTACAAAATCGGGCTGCTTGTGTAGTAGAAATCTCGACTTCAATATCACCATACAATTCCAATGGCGAAATTGAAGTAGAGGTTTCTACTGAACAAGCAGCCTGATTTTGTAATTGAACACGTCTTGTTATCCAGTTTACAGCAATGTTGTGTCGGGAGTTTGAGCTCCGAAGCTTCAACAGTAAGGCTGTTGTGTCATGCAACGTCCGTATCAGGCATAGGCACAAGCAAAACCACCCTCTTAGTGCATTTTCTCACCAAATATCTTGCTAGAAATCTTTTAAAAACATTAGCAACCAATTCTAAACCTTCTTTGATATATAAGAGTACGTGACAGAGCTGCTTTTTCACATTTTGTCTATTGACTGCCAAGTTTTATACATCCAGTCATGGTCCAGTGTAACAAATTTTCGTGACCCATGAAAAATCTGTAAATATGTGCAATTCACAAATTCCCCTATATGTATACGTAATTTATTGTGTAATGTTGATCTGATATGTTACGTATTCTGTATATATATACCCTTATGAAAATTTTGTGTGCAACTTGTATGCGGTTTGCAATTACATGCATGCAGTGCTCTTAAGATGGTTGCAAAAGAATAGCACAACTTTGCATATTCTCTGCATGCATACAGTTCAATAGCAAAAAACTAGTGAGTTATATTGCACATATGCAATTTGCTTTCATACAATAGCATATTCATGCTATCCTTTTACTCGTATATTGCAGCATGCTTGCAGTTTGCTTTCATACATGTAAGTTAATAGGGGGTTGCAAATTACACACATGCAGTCTGCTCTCTTTCTGCGTACATGCAGTATACAGTATGAAATAGCCAATCAGATGAACACTAACAACTGTTTAAAATTTGTGCCCAAACTGTTTGCTACTATTGACAACCTGTAAAAAGAAAACGAAGTAGTCTTTATTAGTGGGATGTGGTGTTCTACAAGAAAACTTGTTGTAGCAGTACATGACATTACAAGTACAGCTGAGGTTGGCCTTGAATTGCTGAGGTTGGCGTCTTGAGTCTCCTTGAAAGTTGTGCATCACAGGTGGAGAAACATTTCTAAAATACTACTGCTACTGTTCATTATGGCTTCTTTGTTCTCTGTAACAAAGTGAGGGAGTGTAATTTTTAACCTTTGATTTAAAGACTATAGAAATGTACAATTGAAAGCAGACAAGAAGCAGGAGAGTATTTGGACCTACAGTACCGCCAGAGGTAACGTTACAATCCCTCGTGAGTGCTCAGATCCAGGCCACGACTCGACACGACGCACCACTGGAATACATCATGTGTGAAGGCACATGGTTACTGGAGCAGCCACCCGAGGGAGCTTGCATGTCGTGGCTACACATGGTGAGTTAGTTACCACACACATGCCAAAGAAATTGTTGCTCGAAAATTGGCTACACGAGTACCGACTGCTCGCGAGTGTAACATTACCTCTGGGCGGTACTGTATATCAATTTCTACATTTTGTTTTTGGACAAAGCTCAACTAAAGATCATCTTTGTGAAAAAGCTGTGTGCAGTGAGGCCAAGCAGATAGTTTGTGGCTTGTAACTGACTTGTAGTTTTGTATTGCATGCATTTCTTGTAGATGTGAATTACAAATTTAAAAGAAATACAATTATGAAATAAATAGCCAGCACTGTTTGCAGGCTGCATGCATGCTAAACTACTCACAAGTTGCACACATGGAAATGCACATGTGCCAAATACTAACATGCACACGCATGTATTTGACTACATGCATTTGCATGTAAATATGATGTGTTTGTGTGTGCATGTGTGCAAATTTTAAGGGTATATTTAGTTTTGTTAAGAGTATTGTAATATTATGCTATATTTTAGCATTGCTTTTTGTGGTTCTCTAATTTTGGTAGCTGTGTAATCAACTTAGATGCGTAGTCACTTTGTAATTGTTGGTTTTGCAGTTACACAATTCGTTTAACTACACTAATGCAATCATACACAAGTATGCTTACAATGTTGTTGAACAGTATGTAGTAAAAGGAAGTTGTATAGAATGATGATAGAGAACTACAGCTACAGTGGGAAAAATCTATAATGTTGAATTGAAGCAACAGCAAAGTATTTACACCACAATATGAAGCAGGTTTAACTAGTACTGATGCAAATATGTGCTTTAACATATAATACAGAAAAACTCATCTAAATAGGGGGCTAAAATAGGGGGCTACTGTAAATGGGCTGATAAATTACTTTGTACAAATACAGCATTTCACTGCAGTCTTATCAGATTCAGTCCTAAACCAACTTTTTATGGGTACCCTGGCATGAAGCCAAAGTAATGAAACAAGCAATTTTCTGTAGTATACCACACCTATACTTTGAATGGTGATGGATATTAACAGGAAACTAAGTACTTATTTAGCAGCTCAATGGAAAGAACGTGGTGCTAAGAAATCCTGTAGGTGAGAACACACACATGGAAATGTGTGAACTTTGTAAGGAAACCAGTTACATCAAGTATTGCAGTGTCCATGTGTTCGACTACTAGTTAACGTTTTATGAGTAGTGGTCACACTGTTGATAGTTGTTGGGCTTGTGTCTGATGTAAAGTTACTATATTACCGGTGCCTGTTATACCTGTGTATATTCAACAACCATCACACCATAAGTCTAAAAGATCATATAAAACATCTACCATCTTTTACAATGGCACTATGAACTCTTGATACTGTAGGCCATTCGCTGTATATCATTGTTGGGCTTTTGACAATAGTTAGAATGTGTTTGCTCATTGTACAAGTATCATTATGTGATATCCATCTAGTTATCTACTTATTTACGCCATCTGTCTTGCTGTATTTCACTAAATGTTAGGAAACCATTGTGCATCATGTATGACTGTGCATTGTGTATGACGAGATTTATAATTAGCTATAGGTGATTTCTGCTAGTAGTTATGTTAACTACCACTTAGACACTTTTAGTCATGCAACTTGAGTCTATGTACTATTTCTATAGTAGTGCAGTGTTCATGCACACAAATTGGCAGTTGCTAAAGTGATGTCCTCATTTCATTTGCTACAATCTACTGTGCTTGTTCTGTAGTATTCAGTTAGTACTGTAATGAAACTAGTAATCAAGTGTTTCATGTACATTTTCTAGAAAAAAAATATCTGCTGTGTAGTTTAGTTGTTCTACCATATAAGTTGAACAGTTTTGCATATTTTGTGTCCACACATCATGTCCACACATTTACTACAAACTCACAAATTGGGTTAGGGCTTTGGAAGAATGGCCCAAGTGACCACTCCTTGTAACCACTGCTCCTTTGTTATGTAACTAATAATACAAAATGTGGTTAGAATTATGCCATTAATCGATTAATGATGTATGCAAAAATTGCCAGGCCTACAAACATGTAATATGTTAAGTGAACTAAGGCACAAGTGTATAGTAATCAAATGCTTTCATGGAGGTAATTGAACCATGAAAGCAACAATTCTATTTAAACTTTTCAAAACAGCTTAGTGGCGTACACATTTACATGGTGGACACATCTACACCTAGTCTCAATATTAAATTAGTCCTAGAGAGATGACAGACCATCGTTTGTGAAAGCTGACGTACGAGTTAGTGTTAGTTACACAGCTGTTTTGCAATTCACAAGGTGGCTTGCCACTAATGCCAGGTATTGTCAGCTGGAGAGAGGGCACTTACAAAATAATTTTGTGGAAGGTAACATGTACACTGTATTAGGTGAAATGCTGTACAATCAAGATACTCTAATATAGCAGTCACTTAACTTTATAATAGAGTACTTACACAGTATACCCATTTTTGATTAGCTACCCTATAAAAGTAAAGTTACCAGAGTTAGCTACTGTACTGGTGCGTGACAGTGTCCATCCTGTAAACGAGCTCAGATTGATATATATGACCCAGTCTGAGAAAACTGGTTTATTGCCTATTTGTAGTTATCAAGAAATGCCGGTTTTAATATTTTAGTGTGTTGTAGCTTGCCAATGGTACACCAAATTTTTCACACATTTTGCTTACCGTCCAGATCATCCACTGTATAAGTAGCCAACAGCTAAGTTTCCTACCATGGCCCCAGACTGCTCATACAGATCACCACTGTGCAGTGTTGGGCGTAATGTACTACTTTTGTAGCGCCTAATATTATTACTTAATGCAGTAATGAAGTAATATAACTTGTTGTATTTCCAAAGCTAGTAATATCTAATGGATAGTTACACTTTACATAAGTAATGCGTTACTAAAGTAGCGCATTACTACTCATTACTGTAATATTATTTCCTAGCAAAGTACTAACACGTTACTTAATCAGCGCATTACTATAATATTATTACTTAACGAAGTACTAACGCGTTACTTAACTAGCGTGTTACTAACATGTTACTTAACTAGCGTGTTACTGTACCTAACGAAGTATCTTTATACATTGTGTAATATAACATATTACTAGTTACTTTTAAACTGAAGTAATATATAACTGTAACGCATTTCATCGCAGTGGCAGTAACGAGTAATATACAGAGTTAGGGTAGTTACTTCAGAAAAGTAACTAGTTACGCATTACTTTTAAAAAGGTAACTAAGTACTTTAGTTACTAGTTACTTTCGTAGTATAAATTACGACTTGTTTTTAGCTTTTGTAACATGAATTTTGCTCAGATATGCATCATTAAGGGTTGCAATACATAATTATGTGCACTTAAAATAACATTTCTGTGACTATTTCAGGTCAGTTTTAAGTATTGCAACGTCTAGTGCTCTTGCTTTTAAAGCAGAATTAGTTATAGTTACAATGTAACTATTGTAATTAGTTACTTTTCAGACAATTATTCCTAGTTACTACAAGTTACTAGATATCGATATATTGCGAGCTAGGTCAGTATTAACGAGTTATACTCGGTATTATCGAGTTGAAGTCTGCCAGTACCGTCCATCCTGGTTATGAGTGCGTCCACTGCAGTTTTTATTGTTCAGTTCATTGTAGCTAGCTATGCTGAAGCCTGAAACTAAACACAAGTCTCTTGACGTGCGTGTCACATGTGTGATGTCACGTGGCATTCTAATCATGCAATATGGCTTCAGGTACGGAATCCGAAATTGAAGAACTACAGCCTGTAAACACTGCAAGTAGCCAGCAAACCATAACGGAACAAAGAAAGATTTTCAAAGGATTCAGAACTCGGGTGAGGCAGATGTTAAATGTCGGGTAGCATGCAAAGAGTGTGGGTTGAATATCTCAAACCACTTTAACTGGTATTTGCTGCAAAGACAGCTAAGTTAGAACCCAGCAGTACTGTGCTTTATATAAGAAGATTACGAGGAAGTTTGCTGGTATGATTATATATGATTTATTCTTTTGTAGATGATAAAGGTTTCAAAGAATTACATGTAATGCAGCAACTTGAACCTCGTTATGAAATACCCCATAGGACAACATTTTCAAGATCCATTATTCCATCAATTTATGAAGTGAAGCAGCAAGTGAAGTCCAAGGCAGACCTAATTTAACAAGAGAAAAGCAAAATAGACCTAATACAACAAGAGAAAGGCAAAATAGCTCGGATTTTGAGCTGACATCACTGTGTCTCGCAGTTGAACATTTTTCAGGGAGACATACAGGAGCAAATATTGCTTCCTGCTTGAAGCAGATTCTGCTTGATTATAGCATTCATCAATCTGCAGTTTCAGCTGTTGTTGCTGACAATGCTTCGAACATGGATCTGGCATTACGTCTTGGGAAATAGAAGAGCCGGCATTGCCTTGGACACACCTTGCTGTTAGCAATTTATGATGGGCTGAAGATGTCTCCAAGAATTCAGGACATCATTAAACAGCTATTGCTACTGTATTGTAGCATTTTATAACCATTCCTGCAAAGCCACAGAACTGAATTGTGCTGAATCTGCCAGTTTATAAACTGGTTACAGATTGTCCAACAAGGTGAAATAAACCTTTTTATATGCTCCAACATAAGCCAGCCATTAGAATTATGTGTACATCATCCGGAGGGCCTTGAACAAGTCTTTCAGTTCCTGAGTGGTGCATAATGAAAGAACATGTTCTGATCTTATCTGATCTTACAACCACTTGAGGAGGTACGACACGCACACGTGAGCGCATATGTTTTGTACAGGGAAGCTATCTCATGGGGTTATCAACGAAAAATATGTGCTGATTGAACTCTTTTCTTATGCTTAATTCAACGGTGCAATCAACCCCAGCAACCGCAGTGGTTCAGTTTTGATATACACAGCCTATTGGAGGAACCGTCACGTAGGCCTGTGCCTATTATGCCGGAATAATCTTGAGAATAATAGGTCACCAATTTCGTGAGAATAATTCTGGAATTATAGGATGGTTACAGGCATAGTTTTAGAATAATTGGACGACCACGGGAATAATCGGTGGAATGGGTGTGTGTCTCTTCTTGATTACCTAGAAGAAAGAATTAACTACTACATATGATATAAAGCTGACAGGAGTGCTGGCTGAAAGGAGCTGAAAAGCCTCTAAAAGATCGATATACTCTAATAGAACGCTCAAATACTCTAATAGAGCAGTCAGCTCGTTTCATGTTAACAATCTGCAGCCAGCATCAAGGATTTAACTGCATGATTATCTGCAATTCTGAAACTTGTACATCTTATACCAGTGTATCTTCTTCAAGTTTTTGAGCACTATTATCTACCTATATAACTTAGTAGCTATACAGTAGTTTAATACACTAATAATTAAATACACTTGAATTATTACTGTAGATAGCTATTCTAAGTCTGCTGTAACTATTATGGATAGAAAAATGATGTGTAAGGTGGATTTCTTCATATATGGCTATCGATAAATTTGGACAAAACTACTCATAGCAGCATCTTGAAAACTAAGCGACTAGCCACAAATATATACTGAATGAGAATAATTATGGAATAACAGGCTGGATACAAGAATAACAAAAAGAATAATAGGAGAATTTTTTGGGAAATTCTGGAAAGAATAATAGGTAAAATTTTGAGCATAATAGGCTCAGGCCTACCGTCACGTGATGAATAACTAATCGTACGAAATAAAGCCAAGCAGCAAGTTGGGAAGAGAAAACCAGTGAAATTCAACTGCACAAGTGTATTAGTAGCTTTGCAGTTCACCAAATTTTGTCTACGGATTGAGAATGCAATTACTGCGAGTTCTTTTCAATAGCGCTTAGTTCATGTTGGACCTCCTCTGGATGAGACTCAAGTCCCTGCTGATGATAACATCCCTAGATCAGAAGAAAGTCAGCAGGTTGTTGAGGGATTGATTGCATCTATTGAAGTTGGTACAATTTTGAAGATGATATCTACAGTGTAAGCACTCTGGGCTCTGCTAGACCCCAGAGATTAGTTCCCTACCCTAGCAAATTTGGTTAGGGAATATCTAGTGATACTGGTGATGTCAGTTCCTTCTGAGAGAGATTCTTTTCAGCTGCCAGTTACATCAGCAAAAAAACAAGTTGATGTTGTGCTACTTCTAAAACCAGGCACCATGCAGCTAGCTAACTCATCTATAGACAGTATATGCTACTATGAATTAACCAACTATGTATTACTACTTTACAATAGGGTGATTTTGGGTTGTGCAATAACATTATTAGCTAATTCTCGTATTTTGTAATTTATGAAATATTTGTAATTCGTTTAATTACGTTGCTATGCACTGCTAAGGAAGCGTTTGTTAAATAAACTGCTTTTACCAACATATTATGCACAGAAGTATCTTCTAAACTGTTTTATAGTGTGACTAACGTGTTTTTTCCCACAAATTCTCTTGACAAAGCCTCAAAGCTGCTCTTCATTTTCGTTTGCGTACGTAAGGGATTTCAACTCGAAGTGATAGGCTATTCCTGGCCTGCACCGTTGTTTTTCAGTTGCTAAACGCCTGAAAACCTCAATGGGAAGGTAGTCTGAGGAAAGTCACCACACCCGTATTTCAGTCCACTGAAAAGAAACTACCTCAGAGCAAAGTTCATCTGTGCAAAAGTTTAATACAGACTTCATTTCACTTTTACTTCTTACGTAAAAGCTGCTTTTACCATTATTAAACGATTTTGCTCACGTGGGTGGCTGGGTGCGTACGGACAAACATAGATAGGTAGATAGGTACATGTAGGTACACACACACACACACTTTTACAAAAATAATTTCAGTAAACCAGGCGCGCACCCACAGCTGGCCTTTGGCCGGCTGTGGGCGCGCGCCTGGTTTAAAAAGGTATTGGTTAAGTGGAGAACATGTTAATCGATTGGTATTTTTGAATTGAATAAGAACATATAAGTAATGGGTTACTAACAACAATGCGAAATTCATGTATTATTAAATGTCATGAATATGATATTGTATCGAAAATATCATTCACAAAAATTTAATATAGCACATCACTTAGGGACCACAAAGGAGTAGGCATGGCCCATGAAATAACATCACCCAAAAACCAGCCTCACCCAAAAACCAGCCTCAATTTTCCCTGTCAACGATGAGGCAGTATTGGTTACGTAAAACTAAGCCCAAGCAAGCTTTCAGATTGACCTGAAACGCTTTCAACAAGTTGCTATGGAATTTTAAACCAATTTATTTAATGGAAGACTGCCTGATGCCTTCAGACAAGCATAACTTGATAATAGCTAAAGCTACAGGCTTGATTTTTTCACTGTTGTCGCTTCCGCCCAAGAGGTGCCTTTTGGCATACCACAGTACGTACAGTGCATTCTTCATAGACTTACCAGTGTCCTCCTTTGTGTCCCATTCATCTTTGCTGACAATGAAAAATGTTGATTTGGTGATAGCACATGATGGCTTCCCTTTGTAATAGAAATCGTCCATATTTTTCATAGTGGCTGTTTAGATTACGAAGGTGCTTTTCGAACAGTTCTCAATTCGTACTGCTGTGTAACAGGTTGAACATAGTTGACAACGAAGTGTAATGGATAGCTACTTCACTTTTCAGACAATAAGTGATATAGCTGGGATTCACAGCGCCATCTTCAGATGCGGTATGCGTGAGTTTACCAGTCATAATAATATTGTCACAGCGGGGCTAACTCTGTCACGCCGGACTTTACTTGTAAATATTTCACTGAGCTTTGACTAATAAAAACTAAACTTTTATTCATTGATTCAAAGTATTTATAGGTACAAAACTATGCACAAAATTCTATCCTATATTACAAAGCATGCATGCAGAAAAACAAACAAAAATTCCTAACCTTACAGTACACAACAACAAAATCAAAATTCCTAAGGCAGCATTACAACACCTACAAAATGTGCCTACTCTACAAGTTATGCAACTACAAAAATCACCATTACAAAAATCACACTAACAAATAAAACAGTTCAATCTCTTACACTCCTCCCTCCTTCTCCAGCAGCAAACTAGTTTGCTGCTACTCTTGATAGAGCATCAGTATTGCCATTAAGTATTCCTGCTCGATGCTCCACCACAAACTGGTAAGGTTGTAATGCTAAACTCCACCTTGCTAATCTTGGATTAGTGTCCTTAAGGCGGTCCAGCCACTGTAAAGCCCGATGATCCGTTTGGATTGTGAATAAACGACCCAGTAAGTAGACTCTGAAAAAATCTGTGGCCAGTCTAATTGCCAGACATTCTTTTTCTACAGTGGAATAACGAACCTCTCTGGGTAACAACTTCTTGCTATAGTATGCTACTGGGTGGTCTTTTCCCATGTTGTCCACTTGACTGAGTACTGCTCCAACTCCTATCTCTGATGCATCAGTTTGGAGGATAAATGGTTGGGAGAAATCAGGGCTTTTCAGAACAGGGGCTGAACATAGTAAATCCTTCAGTCTCTGCCAGGCTTGCTGACATTGTTCAGTCCAGACTACTCTATTTGGTGCACTCTTCTTGGTCAAGTCAGTCAGGGGGGTTGCCACTGAAGCATAATTTGGCAGAAACTTCCTGTAGTATCCAGTAATACCAAGAAACATTCTCACTTGTGTCTTATCAGTAGGGACTGGTAACTCTCTCACTGCTCTTAGTTTGTCAGTTTCTGGTTTCACTATGCCTCCTCCCACAATGTGGCCAAGGTATATACAGTGTTCCATAGCATACTGACACTTGCTTGGCTTAGCTGTTAAGCCAGATTCTCTCAACCGTGACAAAATTGAGCGTAAATGTTCAAGGTGCTCTTCCCATGTTCCACTAAAAATCACTAGGTCATCTAAATAAGCAGCCGAAAATGATTGGAGCCCATGTAGGAGACAGTCCATCATCCTTTGGAATGTTGCTGGGGCTCCCTGTAGGCCAAATGGCATCATTCTGAACTGAAAGAAACCAAAGGGTGAGTGAAAGGCTGTCTTATCACGATCTGATTCAGCCACTGGGACTTGCCAATACCCTCGTGTCAGGTCTATTGTTGAAATAAACTTTGCTTTTCCCAAACGGTCTAATAAGTCATCGATGCGAGGCATCGGGTAAGCATCAACTCTAGATACACTATTCAAACGACGGTAGTCAACACATAGCCTCAATGTGCTGTCTTTCTTTTTGACCAACACTAATGGAGCTGCCCACTGACTGGATGATGGTTCTATTATCCCACTTTCCAGCATCTGATCCAACTCAGCCTTCACTGAATCACGATAAGCATGTGGTACACGATAAGGAGGGCGGCGAATTGGACTAGCATTTCCTGTATCAATAAAATGTTCCACTAGGGATGTTCTGCCGGGTTTGGATTGGAGCACATCAGTAAATTCCTCAAGCAGTTGCTGCAACTGGCTCTGTTGATTGCTCCGTAACTGTGACCCAATAGTTGGTTGTCCACTCTGTTGCTCAGTCCAGGCTGGTACTGTATCCTCCAGCATGTCATTATCTGATTCTCCTGACTGCTCCTCAACCCATAAACTGATCTCAGTGTTCTCTGTAAGGCAATGAAACAGTTTAAGCATGTTCACATGAAATACTCGCCTCTTTCTCCTTCTGTCGTGCATGTCAATCAAGTAGTCCACTTCTCCAATACGTTTCACCACCTCATATGGGCCTTGCCACTGAGCTAACAACTTACTAGTAGAGGTGGGGAGTAGGACTAACACTTGGTCTCCTGGCTGAAATTCTGTGTCTTACATTCTTATCATACCAGTACTTCTGATCCATCTGAGCCTTTGTCAGATTCTGCTCTACTAATTTTGACATCTGTTGTAACTTTTCTCTAATGTCTAGGATGTATGACACCACACTAACATCTTGGGACTCTGCTGCTTGCCAGGACTCTTTTAATACTGACAGTGGTCCTCTGACACTCCGTCCATATAACAGTTCAAATGGTGAGAACCCTGTAGATGCTTGGGGAACTTCTCTGTAAGCAAAAAGAACATATGGCAGTAACTTGTCCCAATCTTTACCTTCCTTATCAATAACTTTCCTTAACATCAGCTTGAGGGTTTGGTTGAATCGTTCTACCAGCCCATCAGTTTGTGGGTGGTATGGACTAGTTCGTATTCCCTGCACCCTCAACAGTCTGTAGAGTTCCATTAGGAGTTTAGATGTGAAGTTGCTACCTTGGTCTGTCAAGATGCTCTGAGGAATGCCAACACGAGCAAACAACTTAATCAGTTCTTCAGCAATGTTCTCAGCATCTATACTCCGAACTGGTATGGCCTCCGGATAACGTGTGGCATAGTCACATATCACTAACACATAGCGATTTCCACTGCAGCTTCTGGGTAATGGACCAACTATGTCCATGGCTATTTTCTGGAATGGAGTTGCAACAATTGGTAGTGGCACTAGAGGAGCTTTGGGCACTTTCTTGTGACCAGACTTCTGGTACTGTGGACAACAACGACAAAACTCCTCCACATCTTTGCATAAGGTTGGCCAAAAAAAATTGCTGTGCCACTCTCTGTCTAGTTTTCTCCTTCCCCAGATGGCCAGCCAACGGAATATTGTGAGCCAGTTCTAACACTTTTGAACGACATTGTACAGGTAAGACTAATTGTTCTATCACAAGTTCTGGTGCTTTCTTGGATGGCTTCCTCTGGTGGTATAGCAGCCCATCATTCCAATAGAAATCACCTACAGAGAGAGAATCAGGGTTAGTTGCAAACTTACGTGCTCCAGCCAAAGTAGTATCTTCTCGCTGTAGTCTCCTCAACTCATCTGTAGATACACTCAGTGGGGGTGTTGGTGCCTGCTGTGCTAATGTCTGATGATGTTGACAGTCTGCACGCTTCTGGCTTCTGGTCTTCTTAGGTTTATCTCTGGTTAACAAAAATAGTTCTTCATCAAATTCACTGCCAACAAGAGGCACACTTGGCTTCACCCCACACTGTTGTTCACTCTCTTCCATAGCCACATCTTCTTGTGTTTGTCTGAGAGACTAAGCCCTAGTCACTACCATTAAACTCTGTTCTGAAGTATATGGCCGGACATCAGCTATACCCAACAATTTGTCCAACTCTGGCACATCGGTGCCTAACAATACTGGCACTGGGAGTGTTTTGGATACTGCTGCTTCCACACTCAGTAGTAGTCCATCTACCTCCATCTCCAGTTTAGCCACCGGATACAGTACGGTGTCACCATGGGCACATCTAATAGTGATAGCATCTCCTTTAAGGTACTGTCCTTCATGGACCAGGTCCTCTCTCACCATGGTTCTGCTACAACCTGTATCTAACACAATGTTATCAACAGTAATGTCACCAATTTGGCCACTCCGACACACAGAGGAAGCCTTACTAACTGATAATTGCTGCTGCTCACCCCTACAGAACATATTTGCCTTCGTCGGATTTGCCGGACAAGTGGTTGCAATGTGGCCTCTTTCTCCACAATTGTAGCACTTCACATGGCTTAGTTCTGTAGACTTCCCCTTAGAGTCAGCTGCACTAATGCTACTCTTACTCTTTGGTTCCTTAGACACGTCCATTCTCACCACATAATTGGCTTCTGTCTTTTTATTCTCACTTCTGTTCCCCGGACAGTCTTTAGCAAAGTGTCCTGTCCGATCACAACTATAGCATTGCCTCTGATTAACAACAGGCAGCTTGCGATCACTACCTCCTACAGCACCTACTGTTTGCCTGGTCTGTACATATTCATCAGCAAGTTCACCAGCTTCCTGGCAGGTTTTTGGCTTCTTATCTCGCACCCATGCCCACATGTCCGGTGGTAGAGCTTCCAGCAGCTGTTCGAGGCCAACCATCTCCTTCATTTGAGCCATTGTAATACATTCTCGAAGCCACTTGTTCTGTAAGTCCATCAATCTTATAGACAGTTCACGGAAAGACTCTTCACGGCCTCGAGTAGCAGTACGAAATCGTCGGCGATAAGCTTCTGTATTAATGTCATATCGAGCTAAGATAGCTGCCTTAACTGCACTGTAATCTCCCACATCAGCTGGCGAAACAGCTGCATACGCCAGTTGAGCTTTACCAGTTAGTTGTGGGGCGAGGTGAATTGCCCATCGGTTTTCTGGGATCTCGTGAGCTTGCATGACGCGTTCAAAAGTCACTAAGTACGCTTCAATGTCATCCTTAGCTGAGAGGGGCACAAGCTTAACTTCTAATGAATTGCGGGGTGGTGGGGCTTTCTCCTTACTTGTTGCCACGTCCATTAGGGCTTGCATATGGTCCCGCATCTGTTGCATCTGTGCTGTAACAAGTTTCTCCCGTTGTTCCATTTCAGCCTGGCGGAGTTTTCTCTCAGTAACAATCTCTTCCTCGTGAGAAGCACGCTCTTCTACTAACATTCGAACCATGTCTTCTAGGGCTGTAGTGTTTGACATCTTGGCGGCTGGTTTCCGGCGTGGCTTTGGCATACAGTCACGAAAGTAGCTAGCTGGGTAGCTAAAGAAACACTCCTGTCACCAAATGTCACAGCGGGGCTAACTCTGTCATGCTGGACTTTACTCGTAAATATTTCACTGAGCTTTGACTAACAAAAACTAAACTTTTATTCATTGATTCAAAGTATTTATAGGTACAAAACTATGCACAAAAGTCTATCCTATATTACAAAGCATGCATGCAGAAAAACAAACAAAAATTCCTAACCTTACAGTACACAACAACAAAATCAAAATTCCTAAAGCAGCATTACAACACCTACAAAATGTGCCTACTCTACAAGTTATGCAACTACAAAAATCACCATTACAAAAATCACACTAACAAATAAAACAGTTCAATCTCAAAAAAGTTAACAAACAAGTACATGGAATTTTCAACTAGAGTAGGGACCATAGTGTATTGATAAAAAGTACTGAAACAAGTTGTAGTGCACAATATTAAATCACAGTAAAACAATAGGAAGTGTTATATCCCTACTGTGCTCAAGATCTGTACCATAGTGGAAATGCACAGTAGGTTTACTGTGATTTAATTACTGTGATTTAATATTGTGCACTACTCCATCTTGTTTCAGTACTTTTTATCGATGTGCTATGGCCCCTACACTAGTTGAATATTCCAAATTATTCTGTGTACTATATTGTCTTAGAAAATGATACCAATCTAGAAGTAATGCAATTATAATCATGTGTGTGTTATGTATCAAAACTACATACTGTATTTGTACTACAGGAATATGCCAGTAGGCAAGTTGGTGTTCCACGAATTAGGGAAGATATGGAATATGTACCACAACCGAATGAGCAATGTCCTTGTAAGGTATGTGTATGTACTGATGTCATACCAGATGCCATGTATTGTAATGGACTGTCTTGTAGCATTCAAGAAGTCATGAAGAACTATGAAGTGGTAATATGTGACATTTAGGAGATTATTTTTGTATCTTTTTATTGCTTTTTATGTATTGCTATATGTACGTATGTAATGTATGTATGCTACCACTGGTGAAATTAATAAAGGAATCGGGTAATCAGGTTACAACCTGTCAACATTTCTACCACACAGAAGTCAAAGTGCATTCATCTGTGTGACTTTGGTTGAAAAATTAGATAACCTTGATCCGGGTCTATCAATGGGCCACGCGCCTGACTAAACCAAAACAGCCAAGCTATAAAAAAAGAGTGCGGCCCCCAAAAAGGCCAGGATGAAAAAAGATGTGAAATCCAAGGTGGCGGCAAAGAAATGACTGTGATGGTAGGTTAATGGCAAAAAATTTAATTACAACAATTCAGGTGAATTTACGTTGCCTCCTCCACTAGGATTCAGCACCAAACTCACTGAATTGTAATTAAAATTTTTGCCATTAACCTAGTATCACAGTCATTTCTTGGCCGCCACCTTGGATTTCACATCTTTTTTCATCCTGGCCTTTTTGAGGGCCACACTCTTTCTTTACAGCTTGGCTGTTTTGGTTTAGATATCACTTCTTTTTGTATTGCAAGCCATAAAGCCGGCCATAAACTGGCTTTGGTGCTTACTTTTTTTTCTTTTCTGCAGGAATTGTGGAACAAAGGAAGAGATTTTGTGTACAGCTTTTTGTCTGATTAAAAATATTTGTATATTTAACAATGAATGATAATTGCATACTGTAGGTCATTAGGTGACTTCTTATACATAACTGAACTGTAGCAGCTGAAACCCTCATTGTTTGTAGCTGAACTCTTTTCAGAGTGACTTGTTTCTAGCTGAACTCTCTACATGGTGATTTGTTTCCAACACATATTTCTACAGGGTGATTTATTTGTAGCTGATCCCTATAGGGTAACTTGTATCTAGCTGATATATCTACAGGGTGACTTGTTTGTAGCTGATCTCTCTACAGGGTGATTTATTTGTAGCTGAATTCTCTACAGGATGATTTGTTTGCAGCTGAACTCTCTACATGGTGGCTTCTTTGTAGATGAACTCTACAAGGTGACTTCTTCTAGTTGAACTCTCAACAGGGTGATCTTTTCGTAGCTGAACTCTCTGCAGGGTGATTTGTTTGCAGCTGAACTCTCTACATGATGGTTTCTTTGTAGCTGAACTCTCTACAAGGTAACTTATTCTAGCTGATCTTTCTACAGGGTGACTTGTTTGTAGCTGGATTATCTGCAGGGTGGCTTTTAGTAGCTGAACTCTCTACATACAAAGTAACTTCTTCTAGCTGATCTCTCTACAGGATGACTAGTTTCTAGCTGATATCTCTGTAGGGTGACTTGTTTCTAGCTGAACTCTACATAGTGATCTGTTTGTAGCTGAAGTCTCTACAGGGTGATTTGTTTGTAGCTGAACTCTCTGCATGATGGTTTCTTTGTAACTGAACTCTCTACAAGGTAACTTCTAGCTGATCTCTCTACAGGGTGACTTGTTTGTAGCTGAACTATTTGCAGGATGATTTGTTTGTAGCTGAACTCTCTACAAGGTGATCCTTCTAGCTGATCTCTCTGCAGGATGACTTCATTCTAGCTGAACTCTCTACAGGGTGATCTGTTCGTAGCTGAACTTCCTACAGGGTGATTTTTTTGCAGCTGAACTCTCTACATGATAGTTTCTTTGTAGCTGAACTCTCTACAAGGTAACTTCTTCTAGCTGATCTCTTTATAGGGCAATTTGTTTTTAGCTGAATTCTCTACAGGATGGTTTCTTTGTAGCTGATCTCTCTACAGGGTGACTTGTTTCTATCTGATCTCTACAGGGTGACTTGTTTCTGGCCAAACTCTCTACATGTAATTTGTTTACAGCTGAACTCTCTACATGGTGGTTTCTTTGTAGCTGAAATCTCTACAAGGTGACTTCTTCTAGCTGATCTTTCTACAGGGTGATTTGTTTGTAGCTGATCTCTCTACAGGGTGATTTGTTTGTAGCTGATCTCTCTACAGGGTGATTTGTTTGTACCTGAACTCTCTTCAAGGCGATGTCTTCTAGCTGATCTCTCTACTGGATGCTACAATGTAGCTGAACTCTCTATAGTGTGATCTGTTAAGTTTGTAGCTGAGCTCTCTCTTGTTTCTACCTAATCTCTCTATAGAGTTGTATCTTGTTTGTATAGCTGACTCTTTACAGGGTGGTTTTTTGATTGGTTGCTGAACTCTCTACAAGGTGATGTGTTTGTAGCTGAACTCTCTACAGAGTGACTTACTTGTAGCTATATAGATGACCTCTCTACTGGGTAGTTTTTTTTGTAGCTGAACTCTCTACACAGTGACTTGTTTGTAGCTGAATTCTCTACACAGTGACTTGTAGCTGAACTCTCTTCAGTGTGACTTATAATGCTCTGAATCTCTACAGCGATATATTTATAGCTGAACTCTCTACAGGGTGAATTGCTTTTAGTTAAATTGTCTATAAGATTAATTGTTTGTAGCTGAACTCCCTATAGAATAACTTGCAATGCAATATAATTCTATAATGGAGTAAGTTATAAACGTAGCTGAATGTTCTATTAGGGTGACTGTTCTATTAGAGTATCTCGATCTCTCATTTGCTACACGTAGTTGGCTTTCGAATCATAACTCAGTGGTTTGTAATCCGATTCTTCTGTACTACTGCAAGGACTTTCTGTGATAATTATTCCAGCTACACACTTATTTTCAGCTCCTTGCTCTAAGCGGTTTGCCTGGTAGGCATGAAAACTAATAGTTTTTTTTATTCATAAAAATCGATCGCGTAATTGTGACACAGGTTGGGTTTTGTGTCATATCTCGATGGCCTTTATCTCGTTTCTTCAAAAGGCACTCCTACGATGGTTACTCCATCTACATAGCAATTTTCAGCTCATTCCTTCAAGGGGTATACCCTATGGGCGTGACAGACCTTCGACCTTTTTTTATGTGAATAATCGGTCATAACTCCTCAAATTTTCATCAGATTCCTACCAAAGTTGGTATTGAGATCCACCTTAATGAGCCCTTTAAGTGTGCCAAATTTCAGCCCGATTGGAGCACGCATTCGTGTTTTATGGTGGATTTTGCTAAGTGTGCAAAAAGTAGAAGAAAAAAACGAAGAAAAAAGCCCTAACTTTGGCCGCTCGTATCTTGAAAATGGCTGGAGCGATTTTCTTCAAATTTGGAATGTAGACTCCCCTACCTGGCCGGCACTTCTGTAGCAAATTTGGTTCCAATCGATAAGGGATCACAGAGCTACATAGGTATGAAAATTGTGTTTTCTTTCTTCCTGTTAATATACTCACAGTGTGGCGCGCTGGCTTCTTGGGCCGTACGACACACTACCGTGTGTCTTGGTCTTCTAGAGTGTGTGAAAGCAAACAATCAAAATCATGCCATGTACCAGCACTGATGATATTATCTTAGAGAATTGGACACTTTTCTAATGAGGGCACTTTACAATAGCTTTATATGGAGTCCAAACAGGCAGTTCTATTGTATTAAAGAAATTTAGAGGACTATGAAAATGTTACATCCCTCGAACATTGTACTGCATGTTCTATATATTCTATTTCATTCAGGCACGGTATGGACTATTTATTGTGGCTAACAAGCTGGTCTCCCTAATTTCATTTGTACATGAAAGAAATACGTACCAAAGACAACTAATCTACAGCACTAGTAACATACAAGCCCCTATGAAGACTTACTTTTCCTTGCTTGCTGGATTTGTTGTTACAAACTTTGGTTCTATAGCACAGACTACACTCACTACATACAATTAACATGCACACACAGAAATACTAAAGTCTTACAGAATGAGTAGTTTCATCACCATATGCTGATAGTAGAGCACCAGTCTGGTCACCAATAACAGTGATCATGACAGTAGCTTGCATTTATGGCCACCAGTGAATCCTGAACTATACTGACGGGAAAATTGTCACACATGAGATATGCTATGAGCATAAACAAGACAATACAAGAAGTTGGTTTGCTTTTGTTAGTCTGTGATATACTATTGTATTTCAACTAATGGAACACAGATTAAATGTATTAGTTGCCCAGTAACTTAATGAGGCCCACTGATAAGAGACCTCAGAGCAGTGTATAGTAGCACAAGGCAACTGTGTACTTCGAAGCACAGCTGTTGTCAAGTAGTAATCTGTGCCACAAATTTGCATAAATTATTTTGAAGCTCGATGTTTTAGGGAGCATGATGTTCATAAGGTCTGTCAACCATTCCTGCTGCTGGTAAAGCTCTTGGAATGGTGTGGATGATTGTGTACACGCAAGAATATTAATCAGCTCTAGTAGTGGATAATCAAGATAGCTTGATGGCTGGTAAAGAAATAAAAGGCTGATTGTCACAACAAAATAATTTTAAATAAGAAATATTAAATCATGATCTATCCACACATTGATTGTAATTATGCACACACAATTGTTTGTAGTTGTATTCCTACAACACACACTTTTGTAACAAAGGAATTGTAAAATGTGTACACCATACTAATGCTATGGTAACATGCGCATGCGTTGATTTACACATGATAAGAAGGTGATCATCACAAAAAGAAATGGTGTACTGACCACCAGTGTTGTATAAACTTTGATTATTAGTGGGTACACAGATTCAAATTCTAAGATGTGCAACACTAATCTCCTCTACCCAAAATACAAGAAGTCTATATACCAGAAACATTTTTTGGGATATTAATGGGATTTGCTGCACATTTAATTTAATTGCTTAATGAAGCTAATGATAAACAAATAAAAATCCCTCCTTTCCAAGAAATCACAAGTATATACCCAAGAAACCTTATTGTTAAATTGTTCCAGTTATTATATAAGCTAAATTATTAGAGGTGTCTGCCTGTTTGTAGCTCACTATAACATCCCAAGAAATTGCACAATACCTTCATTTTATATTTTATTTATTAATGCTTTACAGCATAAGTGCTGAAGGTCTGTAGGACACCTGGTCCTACAGCCTGCTCAAAGACTTTAGCTACTTAGACTTGAACTACTTAAGGTGTGTTTGAAAAGTTGGATGACACTTTGATTTAACATAAAAATTGGTTAAGCAGAATCAAGCCCAATGGCAATAATGAGCATGGCTTTCTAAACTCTGATTGCAAGTGCAAGGAATCATAGAAAAAAGCTAGGGAAACAGCTAACTAAGGGAGATTGCGTACAGCCCTACACCTGAACATACACTAATGGACATCAAATCCCTAACTCAAGTCTATACACATTAAATGTGACCCAGTTAGTCTTATAGTCCATCAAATTTTGACCACTATTTAAGTTTGATACCTTAATCTCTGAATATGTGCAGGATGGCATAGGGCAACCTCACATTCTTTAAAAGTAACATCACCATGCATGCTAAGCTACATGAATGGTGCTGATGTTTAATGCTTTCATTAAAATCTTAAATGTGGACACAGTCCTACACACAGAGCAGGTACTATTGCTAATAATAATGTACTATGTACATACAGTATATGCAGAGATTATTATAGTATACAAAATTTTAACAAAGCATTTCTAACAACCTGATTATAAATTATATAATGCACTTGTCTTAGTTTTGCAGAAAATGATCACAACTACATCACTATTGAGGTTTAATTATATGCATTAAGCACACCATAGACAATCATCATCACAAAGAAAATAATGCAAAGAAATCCAATGACATTGGCCAATACTTCACCAGCTGTCAGGCTGTGCTCTTTAACCCAAAAGTAAAGGTGACCGTTACTGAGAAAACATTTGAGTTGAAGTAACCTTGCCCAGATCTCTATGTGAAATAAACTTGCTACACTCTAATTTCCTCTAGCCCTTTCACCAAATTATGACCCTACCAGCTATGTCATCATCAACACTGTTATCATAGGCTATTCTACTGTGTGGCATTCTTTATCACTTAACTGGTTCAGTAAAGTGATATCAAACTTCTTCTGTAGAGGCCAGGTTAACTTATCATCATATGGATCCTTCATGAGACACAGGGCTAATTTGTTGACGACACATGGGACACTCTCTACATCCATGTCTACGTGCTCCATCAATACAAGAATTGCAAAAGATATGGTGACAGCAGTTATGTAATTAGTTTCATAGGGATTCTAGCTAACTTGGTAACATATTTTGCAGATAAGTATTTCCAGTGGAGTATCAACAAATTCATAGGTGTATCCACCTTCAGTGGTTTGTTTAATTGCATGATACTGACTGTCTGCAGAGGTGCATTGCAAAATGTATCAGTTGAGACAACAATCAGCAAAATCTTCTTACTACAGCTATGAAAGTGTATGGTCCAGTTTTTTATGTATAATGTATACGTCAATTCCAAATGAAATAACCCACAGTAGGATTTCAGTTATATGCAATTTTATTATCCAAGGGAATTTTGCTGTCAGGTGTTGGTGATCAGCCCACACATCAGTTAGAGTGCCACACAATTACTTTTCATCAAGCTAGGGAATTCTATATAGCCCATCCAATAATAAAAATAGTACATGCAGCACATTTTACTTAAGAAGAGCTTCATTATCTACCTGCAAAATGAACCAGTTAGTTACAATGTAAACTTCAGCAAGTAAGATAGTTGGTAGTTACTACTACAGCTCTAGACTTGTACTGACTGAAGGTATATGGTGAATGTTCCAGTTCTTTTATAGTGTGTAAGCCAACTATAAGGGGAACAAAAATACCCACAAGTAGGGTTTCAATTATAATGCAAGGGAATTCCAAGAAATAGTACCCACCATACCCAATATAGGTTCCCTGGTCAATGGCTCATGGGAAACAGAACCAAAATTCTGCTTCCACCTTCAAACAAGTTTTTACAACCTAAAACAGTCCACCCTATATAAAGCAGTACAAAATGAATTGACAAAAAGAAAAGACAGGCAGAAATACTACTACGATAAATATGCAAAGCCTCTCAGATAATTTTCAAAAGGGGATCAAGTAATATTGAAGGAATAGATAGATGGCATCCATCAACTGTTAAATATTTCCACTCCTCAATCGTATGTCATTAAAACCCCACAAGCAGGGACAAGTCTATCGAAGGAACAGACAACACTTAAGGGAAACACCAACGCTGAAAATGAAATTAACACCAGTGATGACTGGTTAGATGACAATACTATAAATGACATTATGAAGATGGGCATTGCCAAAGGAGAAAGTCTACCACAGAACCCAATTGCACTGCCTACTAATTTGAGATGTACTCACAAAAAACGATTAGAAAACCCACAAGGTACGCTGACTCTAGATATTAAACTTCGTGATGCACACACATGTTATTAATTGTAAAATTATGCACACACAATCATTGTTGTTAGTTGTAGTTGTATGCCTACAACACTTTTGTAACAAGGGAGATGTAACATGTGTACACCATACTAATGCAGTTTTAACATGTGCACGCATTGATTTACACATGATAAGATTATCATAGTTCTAGAAGGTGATCATCATGTAAAGAAATGTTGACAAACCAACCAGTGCTGTATAAGCTTTGATTATTAGTGGGTACACAGATTCAAATTCTAAGATGTACAACACTAATCTATCCTCTACCCAAAATTAAAGAAGTCTATGTACCAGAAACATTTTTTTTGGGATATCAATGGGATTTGCTGCACGTTTAATTTAATTGCTTAATGAAGCTAATGATAAACAAATAAAAATCCCTCCTTTCCAAGAAATCACAAGTATATACCCAAGAAACCTTATTGTTAAATTGTTCCAGATATTATACAAATTGATTGCTAAATAATAAAATAGTACTAGAGGTGTCTGCCAGTTTGTAATTCACTATATATATCACAAGAAATTACAGAATACCTTTACAACACTTTGACAGTATTGATTTAGCATAAAAATTGGTTAAGCAGAATCAAGCCCAATGGCAATAATGAGCATGGTTTTCTAAACTCTGATTACAAGTGCAAGGAATTTCAAGGAATCACAGAAAAAAGTTATTAACTAAGGGAGATTGCCTACAGCCCTATACCTGAACATACACTAACGGGCATTAAATCCCAAACTCGAGTCTATACATATTAAATGTGACCCGATCAGTCTTAAAGGCCATCAAATTTTGAACACTACCATAATTAGCTTTTTTTTCATTGTAAAATAATTTAATATGCAAGATTTGTATGAAAATTTCTTGCATGACAATTTTTTGGACAAGATTAAATTACTCTAATAGAGCAGTCATTCACGTAAATCATACAAAAATATTTTTACACGAAATTTTTTTGCACGAAAATAAAGTGAATTACGGTGTTTAAGTTTGATACTTTAATCTCTGAATATGATAACATTTTTACCACTTATGTGAAAATTCCTGGAGATTTTCTTGAATTTTATAACTTATACAGAAAAGGTGATACACCATATTATGTATTTTCAGGCTATTAGACTGACTTTGTCTGACTTGGTCACAAATGTCCACTGGTATATCTTCAGATGTAGACCACCTCCTTTGCTTCACTACACTGTGATAGTCACTTCCCTTGTTTCAATGGCAAGGGCAGGCAAATTGCAGATGTACTCATCCATAGCTATTATGTTTGTACAAGAGTTTGCTACACACTTTCACTATCCAGAATATCTGCACCTTATGTTTTAATTGTATAGGTGTACATTGACATGTACTGAAACATCACTGATGCTGACTAGGGTAGGTATTACTGTGTAATCTGCATGATAATAGATAGTTTGCACCTGTGAGTGTTGTGTGCAATAGCTCTGCAGCTCACTTTGCACTTTAACTGTTTCAACAACAGGATGACATAAGGGTTGGTACTACAGTATGACATGCAAATGTGGCATCATTCAGGTATCAGCATGCTATAAGCTATATATGTACAAATTGATTCTTTAATTAAGTTGTTAAAGGTCGGTGTTACACGTAGGATATGCATGATATAGGTACGCGGCACCATTATGCAGTTTGCACCTGTGTGGTAAAACATACTACAGTTGTCTTAGCTACAGGTGACTGCTCTATTAGAGTAGTTCAATCTCGTGTTAACATTTGTGTAAGTACAAGTTTTGCATACAATTTTACAATGAAAAAAAAACTGATTTATACGGTAACTCACCTTGCTCACATCATTTCAGTGTGCTTGCAGGATGGCATAGGGCAACCTCACATTCTTTAAAAGTGACATCACCATGCAATGCATGCTAAGCTACATAAATGGTGCTGATATTTAATGCTTTCATTAAAATCTTAAATGTGGACACAGTCCTACACACAAAGCAGGTACTATTGCTAATAATAATGTACTATGTACATACAGTATATGCAGAGATTATTGTAGTACACAAAATTTTAACAAAGCATTTCTAACAACCTGATTATAAATTATATAATGCACTTGTCTTAGTTTTGCAGAAAATGATCACAACTACATCACTATTGAGGTTTAATTATATGCTTAAATTAAGCACACCATAGACAATCATCACCAGAAAGAAAATAACGAAAAGAAGTCCAATGATGCCAGCAAATACTTCACCAGCTGTCAGGCTGTGTACTTTAACCTGAAAGTAAAGGTGACCGTTGTTGAGTAAACATCAAGTTGAAGTAACCTTGCCCAGATCTGTGTGTGAAATAAACTTGCAGCACTCCCTTCCTCTAGCCCTTTCACCAATTCTGACCCTACCAGCTATGTTATCAACACTGTTATCATAGGCTATTACTACTGTGTGGTGTTCTTTATCACTTATCTGGTTCAGTAAAGTGATATTAAACTCCTTCTGTAGAGGCCAGGTTAACTGATCATCATATGGACCCTTCATGAGACACAAGGCTACTGACATGTGAGTACCCCTGCCATCACCACTACCAGAAGAAATAACTTGAAGACACATCTTGTATCCCTTTTCTTCTGTATAGAAAGGCTGGGTGTACCATAAATCACCTACGCTTTCATCAACCTGTGACTTGCCTACTATTGCTGGAGCTACCAGATATTCTGGCTGGAATATGTTTGACAGTATTAAGGTAATTGACCAGATTGCTGTATCGCTAGATTTTGTTTCTGCATAGGTTTTGATCTGTTTTAGGAGACTGTTCGTTACTGCACAGCTAGTTTTAGTGTCACTTAATTCTCTCTTGATTATCTCTATTTTTTCTTTGTTCTCTGCCTTATTTTGTTTAATGCTTTGTTTGGCATCACTCAACTTCTGTTTGGTAGAGAGGAGTTCTTGTTTGGTTGTATCGAGTATTCCTGTAGTTTGTATATTGTGTTTTTCAGCTTCACTTAACTTCTGTTTGGTAGAGAGGAGTTCAGTAACAGCATTGGTCTGTTTTGCTTTTTTGAAGTGTTAGTTTGGTTGTATCGAGTGTTGCTTTATTTTGTTTTAGTTCTGCAACTTTTAGTGACACCAACCGAAGGTGGTCTTTACACTTCTCATTGTTGTGCTTCATCTGAACAATAGGGGTCACTTTATCTTTGCAGCCCACTATGCTGTATTCACATGGCACTGGAACACATGGACATTGGAGCAAGTGACTGTCAATCAATTGTAATTCTCCTTTCCAATCACACCCAATGTTTTTATTAATGCAGAACACATGGAAACATTTGATCTGTCTGTCAAGTAGTATACTTTGAATAGGAGCTGTTTGTCGACGACACATGGGACACTCTCTACATCCATGTCGACGTGCTCCGTCAATGCAAGATTTGCAAAAGATATGGTGACAGCAGTTAGTTTCATAGGGATTCTGACTTACTTGGTGGCATATTTTGCAGAAAAAAATTTCTGGTTGAGTATCAACAAATTCATAAATGTATCCACCTTCTGTGGTTTGTTTAACTGCCTGATACTGACTGGCTGCAGAGAGCTGCATTTTCCACCTGCAAAATGTATCAGTTAGATACTATGTAAAACTCTCGAGATAATCAGCAAAATTTTCCTACTACAGCTATGAAGGTGCATTGCATGTTCCAGTTCTTTTATAGTGTTTAGTATGTCAATTAAGAGAATCCTAAATACAGTAAAATAATCCACAGTAGGGTTTCAATTAAGTATGTACAAAAAAGATTTATGGTCAAGGGAATTCCAAGAAAAAGTACCCATCATTTGGGTGGACAAAACATGGGAGGTACCTATATTACATAGTTTGCAGTACAAATAGCTCAAAACAATTTTGAAATTTAAGTTTATTTCATCTAAGCAGTTGTCAGGTGTTAGAAACACCAGTTGGAGGACTACTCAGCAAAAGTTTCAATCATCTGTGGTTGTAGAAGAGCACAACTGTGCTTAGTCTGATGTCGTGCCAATATCTCTAACCTTGATTATGTATTTCTGATCTTTAGGCTATCACTATACAAGTGATGAGTTGCATATTGGTTGTCACTTTGGTCTAACTTGCTATGCTTATTTCAGTTAATGAATGACTGAATCTGTTAATCACAAATATATTAGCACATTTGATTCATTATTATATAAAAATTGTAACAGCTGAAAATATTACAGTTGATTCCATAGACAATTATTTGTTCCATCCATATCTTCTGACCATCCGTTCAAATGCATCTTTAGCTTCAAATTCAGAATATTCCCTGTCAGGAGTGGCATCTAATTGTGCATTACCATCTGACATGATTTCTGCTCTGACTTGAACCAAAATACTCTGTTATCAGTAGTATGAAAGAATATATAATTTGCATACAAACTAATAGAACATATCTTGTGATAAGTACAGAAGTTACAGGTGTGTAGTTACTGTAATTTTTCTCACATGCTGGCTGGCGAGACTTTACAGGTCTGGCATGTTACAGTGAGACAAGTTTTATGGCTTAAATTAACAACAAAATTATATCCTTATTCACTTTGAGACTTAATTTTGGCATGCACAGAAATATTGTGCTAATGGCATACTGTGGTGTTTGGGATTAATAGTATGAGTATTGTGAATAGGAAGGGGAAAAGAGTCCAAGCCAAAAAATATTTCCTTCCTGTTTATAATGTGAGTATTCTTCACCTGACAACCATAGCAACTGTTACTAAGTAACATGAATTTGAAAAAACCACTGCAAAAGTCAATCGCATTTAGCAATGACTGCCAGCAACCGTTGCTATGACAATGAAGTGACATTTTTTTTATGGATACTTGGCAACCATTGCTAAAGCAACAGTATAATGCTGAGGCATCTATTGCTATGGTAATACTTGTTGTCCAATTGAACATATGCTTCCAATAAAATCATAGCATACTACAGAGTATATAAGCCAATCAAACAGATTTTCGTCAAGTGACCTGACAACCAAGTGTAATATCTAATCGCTAGACATACTTCAAATTAATATATACAGTACATCAATGTGCTATTGAGAGTATTAAATTGCAACGTTCACTTGTTGGATTATTGTATGCATTAGTTGTATACTCACTTCAATATCGTTTGATGGAGACCATCCTGATCTTGTTAACATCTGCATACATATACTACCACCAATTGTGATGTGTCCTACACATAGTATAATACACTTATAAGTAACACTACACACAGTAAAAATAACACAAGCACCCATGCACGCACACGCACACACACGCACGCACACACACACATACATTACAGTGTGTACCTGTGAGGAATTGAAATCTTGGTCGGATGACCCTCACAAACGGTGGATTCATGGGATAGTCTTTAGGAAATTTCATTTCAAGTTGTACAACAGGCTAAGAACATGACAATTCATGACAGCACTACTGTATGATGGTACAAATTTACTAGCAGTAAAGATTAAAAGAAAAACAATACATGCATATAGCATACTTTTCTGCTGTACATGGAAGCATAGTGGTCAAGACCCTTCTGTAGTTTAGAGCCAGGTTCAAAGTCAGTTAACTCCACGTCCTATAGTATATACTAGCTGCTACCACTGGCAAATGACTAGATGGCTGACTTACCCACAAAAATAAGTTATCCTACAACAACAAAAAGCAAGCAACAGTAAAACACAATACATACATAAAAATGGAATGCATTAGTGAGACTTAAATGTCTTCATTCCAACACAATTCTGCTTGAAACTTGCCTGGATGGCTGCATGAAAGCCAATCCTAGTATAGTGCTTATGCAAAATTGTTTTGATAACACAAATTAGTACTAGCTGTATTTACTTGGTTATTAAATGCCACAGCTACTATTGGCCTAGTGTCAAAATCAGTGTGGCTACTATTCAAGGGCGGCCACTATTTGAGGGTAGCATTACAGTGTAATAGCATAAGCAGGTTTTGGAAGTGTGATGATATTCAGTATAGGCTATTAGTTGTTGATATAAGTATGTACTTGCTTAATCCATGTTTTAGTAACTCTAGTACATTTCACTGTGATATGCATTATGCACCAGAAGGAACCAGCAGATAAATGGTATGGCCTCTACATACATGATGTACCCCTGTAGAACAACTACAGTATTACTCTATTCCTTACTGAGAACACTATCTTTTAAAGGCACAGTGTGGCCATTATTCAAATGCAGTGACTATAAAAGGTGCAGCATTAAAAGGTATACACTCCTGTGGCAGGAAATATGGTATAGAGCCTACTGACTTATTTCAGAGCAATGCTGTACACGTTCAGCCTTTCAAAAGGTACAACAGTGTAGCTCACATTTTTTGGCTGTCCACGGACTCCATATTTTCCTGCTGTCTTTTGCATGCTCTTCAAATCTGTACAACAATATAGTAGCAAGTCAACAAGAGAATGTCTAGCTTTGTAAAATTGAAACACACAGGTATATACTGTCTCCAGTACATATGTTTACTACACATAAAAGTGTGGCTGTACAGTTCCATGGATATATTAACCTTTATTGTACTATCTTAAGCTGGTTTGAGCTACTAGATCATATACCAGCATATTTCACCTATCTTTGTTCCATTCTGAATTGGAGGAATACTGTGCAGCTTTGCTGACACTTATGTACTAAAGGTTACAATAAGTCAGTACAATTAGCTTGAACTCCATAGTGCACTACCTTAAAAATCACAAGAATGGAGTAACATGCTCTTATATGGCTGATACAACCAACCAAAAGTATCAGCCATCTGGTGAATTGTAGGTCAAAACAATAAACTAGTCATTGCAGGTGGGTAATAATTCTATAGCTGTATGCATGGCCTGACAAAAAAAAATTAGTAGGGATGATGAAGGTGTGAGTGTGGCCCACGATAAAATACCACCCAAAAAACCTGCCTTATTTCTCCCTCACGACGACATGACTGTATTGGTTGAGTAAAATCAAGCCAAAAGTGTCTTCAGATCAACTCGAAACACTTTCGTCAAATTGCTACAAAATTATTAAATATATATAATATATTTAATAGAATTATCTACTGACTGCCTGCCTACCCGATACATTTGGGCAAGCGTAGTGGAAAAGTGGTTACAGCTACAGACCTACTTCTTTCACACAAACACTTCAAATTCACTTGTAAGAAGAAACCTTTGGCATATTGATAGCCATATAATATGTGAGCTTTTATCCTTCCATGTACTAGAGCAGTGCTCACCGAATTACCTGCACATGTATTCCAATATGGTGGCAAAATAACACTGTGAAAATGTGCATGCCTGGAGATCAAAGCCGTACTGTGCTAAGGCCAGCTACCCATTCTCCGCGAGGCTCTCCGTTATAGACGAGATGTTGCCTGCCATGGACTGCTTGTGGAATGGTATGCACAAAGCACATGTATGAAAGTAGACTATTGTTGTAACTGAGTTAGTCTGGCAGAGCTGCACGTAAGTAAATTAGTCTGGCGGCTATGCCAGATGTTGGTGCCATTGGTGTGTATCAGTAGTATAGGTGCAGCTGGAATATAAGTTGACAGCTCTTGTGCTTGTGCTTTTATGTATTAAATTCACAATTGCTGCAGTCACTCATGAATATGAGAATGGTCATGAATTGACAAAAAAGTTCACAAACAAGTATAAGAAAAAATTAGGAATTTTAAAGTAGAGTAGGGACAATGTAGTAATACTGCAGTAAACAGTGCTTAAGCAAGCTGGATCAAGGAAGTCCAGATACACGGTAGGGATATTCATTTCTCATTACCATGCACCTGCATACTGTACACGGGAAACTACATTGTAAAAGAATTTTTGCATCACAGTATACACACACAAACACATATGTATACAGATAAACCTTATCAATATAATCTGCGCTTTTACTTACAAGTATAAGAAAAAAATTGTAATCTTAAACTAGAGTAGGGACAATGTAGTACCACTGCAATAAAAAGTACTGAAACAAGCTTGATGGGCAAATTTTGTATAGAGGTGTAGCCTGTACATCCAAATCATAAACACAACTAAGTAGCTATAATCATTAAAATCATACAATATATTACTATAGTGTCTGTCCAGCAGATTCTTAAGATGATTAGGGGAGTTGGAGTCAATCACTGATTGGGATAAAGAATTCCAATCGTTAATCACTCTAACTGAAAAGAAAGATGATCTTGATAAGCAATTTGTATGTGGCTTGAATAATTTCATGTTGTGTCCTCTTGTTGTTGTGATTATGGAGAATGACAAAAAGCTCTTTGTATTTATGTTATAGAAATTGTTGATCATTTGGCATTAAAATAGTAGATCTCCTCTGAGTCTTTAGTACTGTAAAGATGGTAAATTTAAATAGTGATAATAAGACAAATCACGACAGGTGATAATCATTCTAGTGACTCTTCGTTGTGTAGCTTTTATCTTATGTTTATCCATGAAGTAATGTGACCCCCAAATTGCACTGTTATACTCAAGCAGTGGATGCACTAGGGATTTATATAGTTTGAGCATAATATCTGAGTCCTTACACCCTGTACATTCAAATACTTTAGAAATGAGACCTAAAATACAGTTAGACTTATTCGCAGTAAAATCTGAGTGAATGTGGAACTTAGTTTAGAGGCCATGTAAATTCCCAGATCACATATGCATATGTCTTCCAAAAGTTCAATAATAACACCATGTAGGGTATACTCCAGGTTGCAGTAAGCAACAGAATTGCCAATACAGTGTATGTAGGATTTTACAAAAGCCATTTTTCAGATCATTGTTCAAGAATATCTAAATCAACTGGCTAATGATATAGCATTTCTTTCAGCTCTCTATTTTACTGCCTCTGATAATCCAATACAATAGCTATGCACCTGGTATGAAAAATAGCTGTTTTGTAAATGTAAAAGTGTATTTAAAAAAAAAAATCCATGTCCACGTCCGTGTCCTTGTCTGACCATATCTGCCTTTTCCAACTATCCCATAAAAACTGATGTGTACATGTTTGTTTGTAGTGCTAACAATAACTCACTTGGTTGCAAGGAGATACTACATTTTCCCAATCCAAGGATTTACCAATGCCACCTCCTCTTTGTGTACTGCAGCTATAATGACCACAGCCTGGTGATATGTTGCAGCTATATTTAACCTCAAAACTTTCAATGGAAACTCCCTATTCCAATTCCAGCAGTGTAAAGTGTTCTTCTAGCTCATGTCTGTGTAATTTGAATCTATGTCTGTACATTTGTGAATACAGCGGCACCTTAAAAATTAGATTAAGGTCTGGTATGATTTCTCATGACCATAGAGTGCTTCTCAAAGTACAACCTGGCTGGTTAAGCAATTAAATTAGATGTAATAAATCCCAACCAATTTAGCAATAAGGTTTCTTGGGAATAAACTTGTGATTTCTTGGAAAGTAGTGAATTAGAGGGATTTTTGTTTGTCATATCTTATGAAGGGTAAAGTGTACAGTAGATCGATTTAATGTCATCAGCAAACATTAAAAGGGAGCTGGAAACTAGAGATGGCAATTCATTCACATACAAGGCAAACAATAGAAGGCCAAGTACCAATCCCTGTGGGATACCACTGTTTACTCTTGCCCATGAAAACAAAGATCCATTAACATGCACACGCTGGTGCCTGCCAACAAGGAAACATTGAAACCATTCAAGCAATTGGCCATCCATACCATATCCTTTGAGTTTGCTCAAAAGTCTGTTATGAGCAGGCTTGTTGTAATTGTATTTGTAATTGTAATTAATTACTAATCATTAGCAATTTTCAAGTAATTGTAATTGTAATTGTAATTGCTCACTGAGCATAAAAGTAATGGTAATTGTAATTGTAATTAGCTGTTCAGTCAATAATCATTATGTAATTCAATTCAAGCAATCAAAGTTACGCTAACTAAAACAGTTCCTACCCCATGACTTGACTAGTGACTATATATGTACACAATGATTTCTGACAATACTGGCTCATCATACACCTACAGTAGAAGAAACAAGTGGAAAAGAAGTAGAATCAGTAGAGCCCCCAACTAAGAAAAGAAAATTGTTTGGCTGATACCTCAAACACAGTGGATGGTTTTTAGAAGGTTCAATAGTAGAGAAAGAATTTAAAACGTATCTAGATGACATTTTACAAAGGATGAAAACCCTTTAAAATTTTGGAAAATAAAAGCAAATAAATATTCCCATTTTAAGTACAATAGCAAAGAATATACCGGGAGTTCCAGCAACATCTGCACCAATTGAGCGTGCATTCAGCCATAGTGGCAATATTCTCAGGCCAAATAGATGTAGGCTATTACCAAAAAAATTGAACAGTTAATATACCTAAAGATTAATGCTGGAGAATTGTATGTTATTGTTGTACCCTATTGTACAGTAGTAATTGAAAAGTAATTGTAATTGTTAATCATTATTTTACATACTGAAGTAATTGTAATTGTAATCATTAGATTGGCTTTAAAAAGTAATTGTAATTGTACTGATTACTTTTGGTTGGTAATTACAACAAGCCTGGTTATGAGGCACACTATCACAGTATCTGGACATCCATTCCAGCTTGTTTCAATAACTTCTTTATTGCAGCAGTACCACATTGTCCCTACTCTAGTTTAAAATCCCTTATACTTATTGTAAGAAGGTACACATTATGCTGATAAGGTTTATCTATATACGTGTGCGTGCGAGTGTGTGTGCGTGTGTGTGTGTGTGTACTGTGATGCTTTTACAATATAGTTGCCCATGTACAGTATGCTAGCATTGTTTTTACAGCAGCATTCGCTTCCAGACCCAGACGTTGATCTTGTCATGGCGCTTATCCATTTATAAGCACACGTGCAAAGCACTCTAAAGACCATAATATAGTGTTGCACACGTGCTCTAGAAATCTAATTCAGTGTCATAGAGATTTAGCTGGCATGTCCCAACTTAATCTCGTAGACCAGGTCCTTGAAAACCTCAAAGCTTGGTATAAGCGCCTGTGCCGTATACTAAAAGGTGTAAGATTGTGCCTGCTAAGCTAAGTTACATGGGGCATACAAGCTAATCTCTACAATTATATAACTCCGTATTAGACTTTAGAGCATGTGTACAACACTATATTATGGTCTTTGGCATGCTGTGGAGTGCTGGTGTAGTCCTTTTCACGTGCGCTTATAATTGGATAAGCACTATAACATTGACGTCTGGGTCTGGAAGCGAAGGCTGCTGTAAAAACAATGTTAGGTATGAATTATATAAATGTAAAAAATTATTTTTGAAAATGTCCATGTCCGTGTCCGCATCCGATCGTATCCGCCTTTTCCAACTAACCACTTTTATGGTTCCACTATAGGTTTTGCAAGGACATGTGTCCGCCCAGAACTCGTAACAGACATTGTGCTATTTGTGCAGATTTTGTCAGTTGACAGCATGCTAATTTAAGGTCTGTCATACATACAACTATCATTACAAATAGCATATAGATGGATATTTGCTCGCATTATGTGACTCAAAGTGTCATGCAAAACTTTCAGCAAGTTTCTTTATAACAGCTTTACATCATTCTGGTACCGCAAGATGAAGCGACATGTAGTAATTAACATCACTATATTGTTAATAAAAGACAATGAACAATTGGCTATATACATGTACAGGCAGAATACACACTTTTTATAGTATGTACAAGTTGAGCTGGATCCTGAAAAACAGCTAAAATAAAAAGCGATTTTTTCCCCATGGGAATTAGCATTTCAGCCAACCAGATGATTAAAGGTGATGTTGACAACATCCATGTGTGGTTTGGCTCCATTACAAGTTCAAGAAAAAGGTTGTAATAGACACTATACTTTTATGGTCTTTCCATAGGAAATGTATGATGAAAAGCACTGTAAGTATTGTATCAGGCATTTGAACGAAAAGATTTTAGTGGGTTAAGCAGTGCTACAAATGAGCCAAATTTCAACACTGTGTGTAATCGCATCCACAAGTTATTAAATGTTTTTGAGAATCCAGCTCAATGTGTACATACTATAATAAGACCACCCCAATACTTGGTCTACATGTACCAAGTACGTATACTAGCTATACATTGTGATCTCATTAATAAGGCCACTTCATTATTGAGGTCACTATTTTTTTTGGTTCTGTAAGTTTCCCTTATTGTATTTTAGGGCTAAAATGGACAATCTGATTCTTTTAGTGATTTGTACAAAATAAATTAGAACTATCACACTATAAAACTGAAAATATGAGTTATAACTGTCTAGACCACAACAGCAAACAGTTCAATTCGACTTTCAAATATATTGTGAAATCAAAGGTGACAGCCAAGAACTAATAGCTGCAATGATGTGACTGTTCCAAGAATAATTTGCCAATGGATGCACGAACATTTTAATGGGCTGGTGGACTACAGTAAGTGAAGATGTCCATGAAAACTGTTGCTATCCACCATCTTTTAGAGGCAGTACTGCACAAGATCTACAGTACAGTGTGCTGTAATGACTGTCAAAACTAGGACCAAGATAAGTGATGATCAGCTGCACATAGGGATTGATGGGGGATTTGTAATTTAAGCCATAAGGAAAATTTTCCACTTTTGTGGACAACCTCCAACTGCATTTGTTGCAAATTCCCTTACCCTGGGGACAACATCATATGACAAACCCCTACCCACTGCCTGACCTGGGGTAGGTGGGACATGACATTGATAGGCACATACTGTAACAGTAGCATTCAAAACAATGGCACAGTAAAATAGTAGCATGACACAGGTTTCCTATGTCGTTCTGTACTTGATCCATAACATTGATACATGAGCTACACTCAATAGTTTAGGATACTTTCTTGCTAATGTATACTTTTGTACATTTCAAAAGGCAAGTTTGTATTAAGTGTATCACATATTCATACATATGCAGGGACAGATTCAAGGTGGTGGCCAAGATTTTTTTGTTTTCACAGGCAGTTTTAAATTTTAGGTGTACTGTACAACAGGAATAATATTGATAAAAGTAAAATTTCACAATTTCACAATTAATCAGCTTTGATGAATTAATATTTGACGAAAAGCAAGAAAACATATCTAAACACTGACTTTTAAGGTACTTATTGACATTTGATAAATTAAAATTTAACGAATGTAACTGATCTGTCAAATTCGTCAGTTTTTTTTGTCAAAATTTCTGTCATACGGTAGTTAGTGTACTATTTCACATATAGGGTACAGTGGAATTCTATTATCCAGACCTCTAATATCCTGCCATCTCCACTGTTTGTACATGGCTTTGTAGTCTTTTGACAATAATGAAGTTTGTATTAGTTGCTGTCTACCTGTTAGATGGATAATTTATTCTACTAAGACATTTCTGAGATATCAAGTAGTATATACCAGACTACTGTATCTGGATAAGACAGGTTCCACTGTACAGTGCTCCCTCAATTATCTCAACCTCTACTATCCAAACACTTGGATATCTGAACAGTAGAAGTGACTGCTCTATTAGAGTATTTTGTCTAGGATGTACTGTATGTTCTATTAGAGTATTTGAATAGGGCACCGTATGTACATAAATGAATGGGCTTTGATTATCCAAACTTTTTGAACATGTCTTGGTCCCAAGGGGGTAGGATATTCGAGGGAGTATTATATGTCCTAAATAAATAGCGAGCCATGTGTATGTAAAACATATAGCACAAGAGAATTAGGAGTTCTTACTCTTAACAATCAAAATACTCTAATAGAGCAGTTATATAGTCCAATACAAAAGTAAGCAATGCTAATTTTAAAAATGGATAGCTGTTAAAGAAATCGCCTACTTCACTGGGTGAAAACTGATGAATCTATGCAATAATTGAATGTACAACCAAACTCCATGTTTAGAGTCCATAAATAACATACTGTACGTATTTTACTGAGTTGAAATTAAAATTTGTATACGAAAGTAACGTAACTGTACAAATGCATGTGGTAATAAAGTGTTTGAAGTGCAAAGCTATATACTTATACACCCAGCAAGTTGAGGTAAATTGGTGTTATGGTTGGTGGGCTTGTACTTACTAGCTTGCAGAACCAGCTGTAACTTCCTTCTAGTAGCTGTAGAGTGTATACTGTTCTAGTCCTCCTTGTTCCTTCACCTCTGGCTTCAGTTTGAGCCTAGCATGAGGCCACGGCCCCAGGAAGTTTGGTGACCAGCTTCCAAACTTGCTGGCTGCATGTATTTTACAGGTAAATTAAGTATAATGTGACAATTCCATTATGGTGGTTGACTACTATATTAGAGTATCCTGTACCTTTGTAAAATGCTTTACTAGGGACCCTGATACAGTAGATGCCAGGAAGAGCAACAATATTGTGACTCTCCTACTTAGATTCTCTGCCAAGAATGATATTCATTTGTACCTCTCAGGGTGGCTCAGAGGGGCCTCTGAGGCCAGAAACTGGTCAAGTACTTTCACCATCATCATTCTTCCTGGAGTCTATCAGGGTTTTTTCAGTGGATCTCAGCTATTCCTTCTGTTTGCACAATAAGCTGATCATGAATATCACTTATCTTTGACATTCAGAACAGTGCATCACTATGTAGTGCTACCCCAAAGATGGTGGATGGCAACAGTTTCCATGGACATGCCTACTTTATTACAATTCATAGTTTATACTACTGCTGCAACTGATCCATAGAATATGAACTGTACCAATTAATGGATGGTCAAAATATTGTGCATACACGCTGCAATGCAAATCAATAATATAACACAAGTATTGCACCTGGCTGATGTAGGTAGAGAAGATCCTGCATCCACAGAAGTGTATGTTTTATCGTAAATTGAACAGGTGTGTTCAATATACAATTTTAAATAATCACAAACAACCAGAACACACCTGTTAGTAATCTGTGGACTGCAGCAGGACTACCATCTCCAGTAAAGAATTCATCAGCAGTTTCTGTGCTAAAAACGGTATACAACAAAATTGGATCATAGAAGTGCACTATATATGCAAAGAATATTTTAACATGGAATTCTATAGGGAAACAGGACTAACACTTGATATATACCCCCTGTAAAAGTGAATAAGTACAGTTTATTAACTTGGCATTTTACAACTTTAGCAAGCAGTGTGAAGGTCAAATTTCAAAAATTATGCACAATTTTTTTTAGAAGAAACATGCCTGTATGCTTGCAGAACATAAGCAACTAAAAAGCATCAGATATGCATATATGGCATAAAAGATAAAACAATATTACTAACATAGCAGGGTGCTGAGAGGCCTAAAATTTTAGTTTCACTTCAATGTAATTACATGTATATAACAGCTTGGAAGGATTACAGCATCACAGGTATCTTGTTCTTACTAAGGCATACACTAAATATAAGTGTTGCACATGCTGTCTTGCTTGATGTTGATGATGGCTCGTTAAGATGTTTCAAAACAGATCATTGCTGAAAAGTACAGTGGAACCTGGCTTAGTGGCCACCTGTATATGGAAAGACAATCCCTCTCTATAAGATAAATTCCCCAAATGAAACATCAATACACTATTCCACCTGTCAAAAGCAGCCATCTGTCTATTGAGGTCAAGAAATTTTGGCCCAAAGGTGACTGACTTAGACAGATTCCACTGTATACACATGTATTAATTCTGAAGAAGATATGGAAGCAGTTTCAAATGGAGTTATACACCTGTATGAATACTGACTGTTCAATTAGAGTATTTTGATCATTCAATAATTGATAACACACACCTTGAAAATATATCCAAAGCAGAATTAGGGTCAGATCCAGATACACTGTATTTTATAAAGTGGATGTGACCTGGTTTACCTGGACAAATCTTGACCTGGATGATCATGTATAGCAGAATTGCTGCTTTGATTGTTCAACATAGATATTGCATCTGGTTTTGCGCCTAGCTACGTCTTCCTCCTTTGTATTTGTTTGGCTTTAATCCAAATGGTCTGTGGATTACACCATGACTAGTTAGTGGTTTTTTTTTCAGCCATTCTAGATATTTGCTATCATTTCACTCAGGCTAGAATAATTATGATTTTCTCGAGCTGTTAGGCTTCAAGACTTTTGGTGTCATTTGTGGTATACAGTGTAGCTTGAATCATGTTCGCCTTCAGTGGCCCAGTGTCTAGTTATATGAGGCCTATAGCTAACTGATAAAGTAGAAAACTGGTACTCGAACTTCATTTATTGCATATCAATTTCTAAGATGTAATATTGATCCTTGTAGCTAGCTGATAAATTCCAAAAAAAGTATTTCTGATAACGCAGCTATTTTCAAAAATTTCCCACTATGCGATATGAGCCTGCAACCACTCTTTGTATGTGGGTGTATGTATATATGCATGCACGCACACACACACACACGCACACACACACACACACACACACACACACACACACACACACACACACACACACACACACACACACACACACACACACACACACACACTTACGGTTCTTTTGATTTCACTTCAGCAGTTTCATTACCAAACCCCATGTCATCGTCATCGTCATCATCAATATCATCATCTTGATAATATCCATCATCATCTTCTTCTTCATCAAAGTCTTCTCCAGACTGGCTGGTTGAACTAGCAGCACTCACTTGTGTCTGATATTGTAACTGTACAACAATGATACATTGTAAGCTATGGACCACATCTCTACCTTGGATAGAGCTTGAGCTGTTTTTGTTAATATTTCAGTCATGGTCCTGTTTGGTGTCCTGAAGTACTCCTGTATCTCACTGACTGATAGGACATTCACACACGCATCATTTGCACTCCACACATTCTAATAGACCATCATTGAATTTTTCTTAGCACCATGCAGACACACACTAGCTTACCCATCCTTCTGAGTCACTTTCAGGAACGTATACGTAGAACGAAACAGCATTAGATGTAAAGGTAAACTTTTTATTGCCTTCTTCAATTAGTAACTTAAAATTGCTGCTCTCAGACCATTGCTTAGCTGCTGAAACGTAATCAGAGCTTGACTTTGAAGCCATTTCTAATAAACGCTCACTGTTATCCGTATATTCTTCATGTCACCAAGGTATACATGTAGGCTAAATGGCCGTAGCAAACGATTGTGGTATTCCACCTTAGTCGCTCGGAAAAAAATTTCAAACGGCGTTAGTGCTATCACTACTCCTTCTCATCGTAACAATGGAACAAGATGATTATTTATTAGATCACAGCTACTGCGCAGTAAGAGAATTTAAATTGTACACAAATCACACGTGGTGCATGATGCGCCTTGCACCTTTAATAAGGAAGTATGGGCTAAGGAGAATACGTAAATTCTGTTGTATAGACTGAGTTTAATGTAACAGTCCTGTGGGTTTTGAAAGTATCAGTTTGCTGCAAACAATAGTAAATTGTATTTGTTGAAATTTGTATTGTAGACATCACTAGTACTGGAGTTACATAGTGCTCAATTCCTGCTTCTATGATAGTTCTATGTGAACATTTGAACGTATAGATAGGATAGTGTATTATAACATACAGTGGAATGTATTGCATGATTGATTTTTTCATTTAAATTTGATACATTTGGCAGGACATCCTCTGACTCATGTAATGGCATACACAAACCTTCAAGTATGTAATTTTTATTGGCAAACTGGCAAAGATTGTAGTGTATTATTTTTGATCACATATGCCTCCAGCCCAATTAGAATAAATACTATAGTATATGGCTGTACTCCATTATCTGTTCTATAGCATTTATTGTATGATGGTACACTTATTTACTTTGTAGCAGTTGTGCAGAAAGGTATGTAATAGTAATAGATAGAGTAAGCGTTTAACATAGGGCACGCATATAAAACTGCATCCTAGAGTATCTTAGCTAAATTCTGTTTCTAACGCTCCCATCACTACAAAGCTAATTAAGATCTGTGTTTCTGCTTATCCCACCTAGCTGGCCTAGACGTGTATACATATAATTTATTGGAGTTACAAAATATATACTGTAGGCTAGACACTTATGTTCTAGTATTTACTTTACATTGTAGCCATTTCTACAAGGAACATGATGATATTTGGTAAAATAATTGAGAATGAGCATTGTGAGCATGAACACTAAAAGCAACCTTTCATAACCGATTTGTGATTCAGAATGCAAAACTAAAGCATTTTTTAAATTATTACACAGTAGGTTATTATTGCCTCTACTAGTTTGTTAGTGTACAATGACATATATTCTTGTAATGAAACTTTAGTCCATGTCTTATAATCGCATCTGCAAGACCAAATTAATTTCATACCAATTTTAACAACCAACCTGGTGCCTTCCATTGGTCCAATCTGGCTAGCCATCGATTTATTTCATAATAATAAATTTGTACTTACCTTAGTATTTATTTATACTTTGTAATTGTCTGGGACAAGCTAGTCCACTGGGCAACATCAGCAGTGCTGCCTATCAAATAAATTAAATAAATAGATAAAATAAATCAGGTGCCAAGTTTGGGGTCACACCTTGTACGGGACAAAGCAGCTTTATAGTATCAGAATAGAATAACTACAAGAAAGTGAAGCCTATTACATGTAATAGGGCCACATGCTACATGGAAAAGTTGGCCTCTATAACAAGGTGACCTTATTAATGAGGGATCGGAAGTACATCTATAGTTGTGTTTGGAACTTACTAGAAATGGCCACAATATGGTCCTATCAAAGTATACATATTATCAAGATACACTGTACTCTAATGGAGCAGTCGGGTGATAATAACGTAGTCATGCAAAGTTTATTAAAATACTTGGAGACTCACAGTGCAGATAGTGGTACATTTCAGAACTTGTAATAACCCAAACTTTCTCCAGAGGCATGCCTTTATACCCTACAATGGCATGTACAGTCTGTTTATTGTACTTTGCGTGGGAAGATCAAACTGCCACTGCATGCTATATTTTACATATTGTACTGATTAGCTGCATAACTGCTGTATGAGTCATACAGCAGAGGTATGTGGCTAATTGGGAAAATACAGGTCAGTTATGTAGAACAGTTATGTAAGGAATGTTACAAAATCAATCCCACTCAGACAGCACAATTGATCACATGCATGACATTGTAAATCGCTAGAACTAGCCAGACTAATCCTACCAGTTGGCTCTATGACTAGAAATAGCTTACATGAACACTTACTGATAGTCTGACATGGAAAATTGAAGCAACAACCTCACACAGACGACACGATCAATCACGTGCGTACCACTGTCAAACGTTAAAACTAGCCAACTAATCCTACCAGTTCATTCTACGACTAATATAGATTATATGACAACTTACTGATAGTCTGATCACTGAAAATTGAAACGATTTGGGTACTCAAGAAAACTGCTCCAAGCAAGATGACTAGGAAGTACAATATAACACTTAAAGCACCGCCTATGCTTGTGTGTACGAAAAATACAGCACTTGGCGGATGTCTTGAGGCAGACACAGCACTTGGCTTCGCCTTGTGCTATATTAGCCTCTCGACATGCCCCCTTGTGCTGTATTTTCCGTACACACACGCAGTGGTGCTTTAACTATAACATACAGTACACCTGTACTGCTGGTACAAATGCTGGTACAGGAGTGTATCTGTGTTGAATAATGTTTTGCCATTTTATGTTGTACAAGCTATATATACTACAGTAGCTTGACTAGCTACCTGTATGGATGCATGACTGTACTGCTAAGAAACTAAATATTACCGTCTGACTTATTTGTCATGCACATGCACACAGGCATGTGCACATGCAATAGATTGACAAACTGAGGTATCAGATGTTGATAAAGTTCTAGCATGCCAGTGAAATGTATAGCTACTTGCCTATTAGTTCGCTGTTCATGTGTGTTTAACAGTATGAAGGCTAATTCAACAACTGCTAGCACTACACTGTGATTTTGGTCTGGCTGAGCCATGTTTGTGTTCTGGCTGGGACCACATTTTGTATGATGGTCTGGGTAGACCAATTATGGTTGCCTAAAATAGTATCAAGTAGTGACAGGCCAGCTACATACTGAGCTGTGTATATTGTGGCTTGTGTAGATATAAGAATCAGGACACAAAAGTGTATTTTTACTTAAGAGTTTTGGAAAGCAGTTGTAGGTAAGATAGGTGTAATTTAGGATGCATATAGTTGCTTACTTTATTCTATTACTGCTTATCCATAACATTTGTGTGTCCATAGAATTGCTAAAAGACCTGAAAATGGAGTAATTAATATTGTAGAAGACAAGTTTTGCATTTCTGTTGGTCTAAGTTAAAGCGATCCTCAATTGTTTGATTTGAAATTTTATTGTACATATAGTCATATACATAGTCAATTTCTCTGCAGTACATGTGTTGTTTTTGACGTTGTAAGATGACCAGTATTATTTGGCCCACTACATTGTTTTTATACTGCTCACGGTGGTAGCATGTATTTTTGCAGTGTGCCTCTCTTGGTACAGAATTTGCAACAATTTTGGCTGGTATACTCAAAGTGCTGGTCTCTGCATAACGCTACTTTCATCCTTTACCAAAGGATGAAAGATTTATCCCTTGTGATGTAGACCGATGAATATGATAACAGTTTTGTATTTACGGAAATATTGTAAATACAAAATAACATAATTATCATTTAATTTCACACCACTGTGTTTTTCGATTGAGGACTGGCCGGCTCTGAGGCTTCCTGTTTCATTATTATTATTAATATTAGCACTTTACAGTGACCAGCACTGAAGGTCTGACAGCAACATATGCTGTAGCCTTAGGATTACCTAACCTAATTTTAGGGACTTAGACCTAATGACTTGACTTACTGACTGACTGAAAAGGTGTAACAGAAAAGGGGCCAAAGTAAGGGAAAAAAATCCCTCCAACCCCAGGATTCGAACTGCAGGTCACCCAATGTCTAGTCGGGGCCACACTCAGTCTTCCTCCAGGAGGGATGAACGATTGGCCACAGGTTTGTCTCTGCAATAGGAAAAAAATTGCTCAGAAGTTTTGCATTGGATTAGGGCTACCTTGGCTTTTGCTTTGTTATGAGCTACTGGACTTGTATAAGGGGAACCAGGACTAAGTGGCATTGCCTGGGATTCAAAGATGGTGCTATTATTTAGAATTTGACTTAATTTTTACTATTGTACTTGTATTGTTTCTGTGTTTGTGCTTGTTATTCTGTTGCTGTTCTATTAAAATTGTAATATTGTTTTCTAACAGAGAGGAAACAAAGATGATTATGTTGTACAGACTCCAGTATCTGAGCCATGTGTGTTTCTGTGTGAAGCAGACCTAAATTCTGACACTTATGAAACTACTTTACTGAACCTCTTACGTTATCATACCTCTTACTTAGATAAAACAAACCTCAGTCATGAATTTCCTATTGAGAAGGCTGAAATATCACCTAATGCTTTAGATGCTCTTAGTCCTCAACAGATACAAACACTCATCACAAGTAATGCGATGAATTATGACGTGATCCAGCAATTGCAGCGACAAAAGGTTTCTGACAAAGAAATAGTTCCTGCTGCTAGAAAGGAGAGTCCTAAAATGGCTAAAACAGAAACTAGCAGGCCAGCACAGCAGGTTGTTACACCTGTGCAAGAACCTGTTACACCTGTGCAAGAACCTGTTACACCTGTACAAGAACCTGTTACACCTGTGCAAGAACCTGTTACACCTGTGCAAGAACCTGTTACACCTGTGCAAGAACCTGTTACACCTGTGCAAGATCCTGTTACACCTGTCAAAGAGCCTGCTAAGCCAGTACAAGTACTGAAGGTAGAAGGCAGTGAAGGCCCTGAACCAATTGCTGAAGACCAGTTGAAGGAAATTCAAAGACATGTGAAGGAGTTAATCATCTCTCAACAGGCTAGTTTACCCAAGGGACTAACTAGTGAACAACAACAGCAGTTGGTGGAAAAGTTATTACTTCGCCAGATACAGCAGCTACAGCAACAACAAGACATCATTAACACTGCCATACCATTGGATAGTCATACCCACAATATACCACCACTACACAACCAGGAATTGAATAGCAGTAGTGAATTAGCAATGCCAACCACAAAGGTAATGTATGTATAGTATACAAGCATGTTAACATGCGTGTGAATATGAGTGCATTTTATGTAAGTGCTGTTCAGTGCTTACACTGTATGTACTAGTCTACTTATACGCTAAATGAAACATCCCTATACTGTACAATAAAGTTTTGTACAGCAATGAATCCTTTTGATACAATTAGTGACGAATGGTAGACATTGTCTTCGCTGGAATGAGCCTTATCCACAATGACGTTTTATGACATCATGAGAATAAAAATGGCCGCGATAGTTGGGGGACTGTTATACAGGTGCTTATGGAGATAAATTTTTGATCGCTCATATTTCAGCTAGGCATGGAGATATCGACCATTTACCGACAGGTATGGTTATAAAGTAACAAGGGCTATTGTAAACGTATGCTATTTAGAAAAAAAATTGAAACGCGACGAAACTCGTTTATCGTAATGTCTTGTATAAAACTTGACTGTACCTGTTGTTTAGAATTCGATATCTTCTTCCTGGCTGAAATATGAGCGATCGAAAATTTATCTCCATAGGCGCCTGTATAACAGTCCCCCAACAATTGCGACCATTTTATTCTCGTGATGTCATAAAACGTCATTGTGGATAAGGCTCATTGTTGATATAATTGGCTATTTTAGTATCACATGATCCTTTGCATGCCAGTGGATTCATCGACGTGTCAGGATTCTGACATTGCTTAGTTATGAAGTACAGTAGGGTAAAAACCTTAGACCAATGGCAGATAATGAAGTTAGTTATGTAAGTACTGTAGATAACAGAAGACACGATTACCAGATGTGTTGATGCTTCATTATATTTTCTCTGGAAATTTATGGTGAATGATTTGGTGGTAGTGATAACATTCTGGTGTTAATGGTTATCTGGTTATATGGGTGCTTGTATAGGGAGGATTCCAAAGGAATTGAAGCACGGTGTATATATCCTTTTCAGCATTTCACCCCTCTGTAACAAACTTTTGGTGTCTATTAGAATACATTGATACATCGTCTATCACATCGTTTTTAGACAATGCTACTGTATTGATATGAAGTTAAACCGTATCGATATATTGCATATCGTGATACATGTATATCGACATATTGTGGCTTGTTAACATGGCTGACAATCAAATTATTGTTCAACTGAATTGTATGTAATATGTCTTGAAGATATAAAAGTCACTTACATCTCAGTGCGTGGGAGTATCAAAGCGCCGCGCTGGGTTATAACTACCATATAGCTAGACAGAGCGGCGCTGCTACTGTACGATATATTAGTTATCACCCTGTGATAACTAACTTATCACCCTGTTGCGGAGCCACTCAGTCTCTTTCGTGACATCATAATAACCGCGAATGGCATTGTTTACCAATGGAACAAAGCCAAATAAGGAAATATTGATACAAAACACACCAATACAGCACTTAAAACTAGCTAAATCTTACAAGAAAACTGTTAATCCTTTAGCTACACAATAACACTACAAGTTACCAATACGATAGTTTAACAAATATCAAGAATAGTCCGTGACGATTTTTGCTCCAGCAATCACTCCCAATGGTAACTATGGTGAAGAACTAACTTACTCTAGCTTCATCGTTCTATCTCGGACTATGGTAGCCACTTGTTGGTCTTTATTTTTCTCTTGCACACCACGCGACACCACCATACCAACTTCTGACGAAGGCGAATCGTACCTTTTGACCGCTGCTTCATAACACCGCCCTTCGCTACAGTTTGTAGGCAGTATGTACATGGTAAGGTCTCTCTTGTAGTTACGAAGTAGAGTCTCCACACAATTCGGATGAAATCTTGAGCACAGTGACAGGAACTCAAACCGGAACTTAATTTACTATCCGTAAACTTCTGCGCACTCCCGCGCACTGGGATATAAATCCCGTATACTCGGATGATATCATTGTTATTACACTCGTCCTCGGCTCCACCTCAGACTCGTGTAATAACAATGATATCACCCTCGTACCGGGATATAACTATAACTTATTTCCCTTAAAAAACAACATACACCATTGTTTAGAATCCACTTTGTATTGTGCAATATATTGCTGTAATTGTGATACAGCAGAGACAATATTGATACGTCTACACACTGTATCATTACAAGTATTTGCTACTCTAGTGTATATCCATATTACGTACATACATTTTAGTTATCATAGCGGTAGGGTTGGTTGTGCGAATACAGTATGGAGGCAACATCTTGGAACTAAAACCAGAGCTATTCATGATCACAAAATCTAGCATAATTATTCAATGTCATAGAAATTTTGTGTTTGATCAATCTAGTTCAGGATCCCAATACATCATTCAGGGATCTCACACATAAGGGCAGCCCTTGAAAGTAAGTATATAGCCATACTGGAATATGGAAAGCTACATATACAGGTTTTTTGTGTGCATATGTAACCAATTTACATGTGTATGTGTTTTGCAAGTTTCAACAGCTACAGTACTGTATATTTATACAGTCTGTACATTACAATCTCCTACAGGTGGTCACTACTAGTACTGGTCATATTGTTATTTCTACTAAACCAACTGAGTCCAGTGCATCAAGCAAGACCAGTAGGAAGAAAGATCCTAAGAAGTAAGTGACATGTACAGTACATATACTGTATGTGTATAATTAAGATGTTTGTACAGGCGTAGTCATTGTTTGTCTACTGTATAGGGGTGTACTCTGTATGTATTCATGTGTGTACAGGGCCAAAGATCACAGGGCATAAAAGTCATCACCAAAACCATCAAATTTTTCACCTTCCTGTCAGCCTTTAGTATCTAACACCCTACCTGCCAGCCTGCAAGGATATAGTGGATAGCAGACAGCCAACATTTCATACCAGAATAACAAATTCACTAGTGGCATGTGCTTTTCTGGTTCTGACGAGTCTACCTTTTGCGCTTAGTGTTTGCTTTTATCTTTATTTACATGGTTGTCTTCTCTATGCAAGGAAACCATACAGAGGCTTAATTTCTGTATTGACATTTTCCTAAGAGGAGAATACATGTATTTAGATGTCATGATTACACTGTATTTAAAGTTCTTATGCTGCTGTAGAGCGGAAGTAAATACTAGTGTTGCACGGATAATCAGATTGGTTATCAGAATAATACTTTTTTTGTATATCGGTATTGGATCAGTGTTGTGATGGAAAAAGCAGCAGATACAGATATATGTATTTATTTAGAAATGCACATGAAACAATGCATTGAATTGCATCTCCCGCACTATGATGTCTGTTATTTAAATGAAGTGGTCTGTGGAAAAAGGGGGTAACCCACATTTTCAGATTTTCCATTTTGTAAAAACAAATTACTTGGTTAGGCATGTTAATATTTCCACAAAATTTAACAACAGGCCTTAAAAGTTTAAGTCACAACCAAGTTTAAATTTGCATTAGTCTACAGCAGTTCAGGAATGCCTGAACATTCTGTTTAATGTCCACTATACACCCATTTTATTTTTCAAATGTGTCTCTTTTTCCACTGACCTTTCAAATGTACTGTCAGCTATATTTGTAGCACTATATTTATAGCAAATTTCTAACAGGAAGATACACTTGTAGTTTGGCTACATTTATCGGCTTGAAAATATTATCTAACATCGGTTATTGGAATATGAGAGAAATGTCATATCGGTGCAACATACTGTCACACACATGGCAATCACACCCTTAAATGGTCAGAGGATAGTGACCACAACCCTTAATGACCTAGGTGTAATCAGCCAATGGAAGCATAACAACTACCCCCCTAAATCTATTGTGTAACTCATTCGAGCTACTGTAAGCAGCGAGACTAACCATGTATTCTAATAGAAAGCCACACATGTATATCATAGCTAATCCAACAACTGAATGTGTTACTGTATAATACTCTCAATAGCAGCTTGACGTATTATATTGAAATACGTCAAGCGATTAGCCAATAGAATTAGTATTACACTTGTTTGTCAAGGTCCCATGACAAAAATCTATAATACTAATTTGATTGGCTAAAATAGTGTGGTGTGTTTATATTAGAAGTAAATGTCCGACTTGACAACTATTGTTACCATAGTGATAGATGCCCCAAGGTATGACACAATGTGGTTGCTTAGCAACGGTTGATAGGTAACCGTTGCTGTGGTAAAAGTCATTTTGAGACCATAGCAACGGTTGCCAGGCAATGGTTACTAAGTGTGATTGGTCTTTTGCAATGGTTATTTTTTGAATTTCTGTTGCCTAGTAACAGTTGCTATGGTTGTCGGATTAATTTGCAATAGGACGGATAGTTGTGGTATTCGGGATTAATAGTTCTCACATTGTAAACAGGAAGGAAATAGTGCTCAGCTTCACCTCGCACTATTTTACTCCTTCCTGTTTACAATGCTCGCACTATTAATCCCAAATACCACAGCCATCCGTCCTATTACATATACAAATGCTACGGTAGTAGTAAAACAAATGATATGAACGATGCTATTACAACATAGCTATGTGGAAAAATCCCTCCATTGGCTTGTTGCCAAATAAGGGATTTTGCCACATAAACTACAAACTGTACGCTGTAATATCATCACTCATATGGCTTGTTTCACTACTGGAACCCTACTTCATTTTTAAATTACTAATTTTTAAAATTGCTGTGTATATTGTTGTTTTAGGCCTTTAATGATTTTTGTATGTTGCACATGTTTTGTATTTTGCTGTAACATATACAGGATGTATGTACAAGTGTCGTTGTTTTAGGCCTTTCATCACTCCTTATAATCTGTTCATTCATGAGATTAGTGGTGCGGTAAAGGAAGAATATCCTTACGCAACTTTTTCAGAATTACCAAAGCTATACTCCAAAAAATGGAACAGTCTTTCCGTCGAAGAAAAGAAGGTACTGTATATTCAATAGAAGGCTCCCACTGTGATTTTATAATATATTGACAATTGTGTTTTTGTAGAAGTACAATGACAAGCACCAGAGGATGGTAGAGGAGTACAAAGCTTCACTTTTAGTTACTGAGGTATGTACATTCACCCAACCCTAGAAATATAACCCTTCTCGATTTGAAATTAAACCCATACTGTGTATTTCATGGCTGTAAACTAAACACTGTAAAGCAATGTCGTTTTATATCACGGACTATACTTAAACGGGCTTTCAACAATATAGTAATTCAGGTATTGTACTACTCTGCAACACCATGAAACTGCTGATACTACTCTTCCTTACAAATCATGAAGGTTGTCTGTGCACTAATATTATTTTGTGAATATGAGGCTTTTATCGAAACTTTCATGGTGTGTAGATTTGTGTTTTTATTACTGCAATACTATGTAGTATAGTGGTCAATTGTTGAAACACTCTAATAGAACAGTCATTTCTACTGTCCTACTGTAAGTTAGTAAGTAACATTGAAGCCTACAAGTAAGTGTTTGTTCTACTGTAATTCGCTTTTTTTTTCATTTAAGTAATTTTCGTATGCAAAAAAAAATTCAATTGTCTGAACACTTTTTGGCACACAGGTGTTCAAATATTTTTTAAATTGATTTTAAAATGAGGTAGGGATCTATGCAATAAAAAGTAGTGAAACAAGAGATGAATGATGGTGTTACAGCATAGCTCAGTGGGAAGTCCCTACTTTGGTATTGAACAAAATAATAATAGCTAATGTGCCAAAGTAGAGACTTTCCCACTGAGCTATGCGCTGTAACACCATCAATGTACATGTGCCAAAGTAGGGACTTTCCCACTAAGCTATGCGCTGTAATACCATCATTCATCTCTTGTTTCACTACTTTTTATTGCATAGATCCCTACTTCATTTTTAAATTAACAATCTTTAAAAATTCTAGTTTGTTCTTGTGGCACAGCTAGCTACAATGTAACTTGTATTAGTCCACTTGTATTTTCCACATCTGTAGGTATGGGGAAGGCATATACCATCACTTATAAACATCTTGCCCATTTGCTCAGTGAGAAGTTGAGTTCCCTGTATTCTGTGGTTATGGGCTGGCTTCGCTGTAGTTTGGGGTTTTCCTTGCTGCGCTCTTCAATAATGTGTATCAGGAGATCGCATTCTAAATCCAAGCGTCCCTGTGTGCCTCCAGCTGTCGATCTTGCTGTTGCTGAGGGGAACCTGTCTCCTTTAGAACAATAATGTAATATACAGATTTTATATTGTGCTTGCTTCTTTTTCTTAAAAAATAGTTGTTTACCAGAACAATGTAACTTGTAACTGTTCTATCATACATGACTGTTATATCTTGAGTCAGCCAAGGGGTGTGCAGCTAGCTTGACCAATAAGGAGTGAGGTGATCTTTACTGTTAAGTAAATAGCTAGATTGTTAAGAGGTGGGGCCTCCATACTCTATCGCTATTAGTCCACCTTGATCTTTATTTGATGGGCGTGGTCGCAAACCTATTGCGAACAGGATCCCAATCATGAAGTTGCAGATGTACCTCTTATAGTAGCACTGGGACTGAAGTGCTTCTGAAATTCAGCTCTGAAATAATTCTGTGGCGTCTAAATGTGCTGCTGAAAGAAAGTGTTGATATGGAAAATTAATGCCTCAATTTGGTTTCGTTGGATGAAGAAGACAAGCAGCCGGATTGAAGATAAAAGAAAAGGTGCAGAGGGCCTATACCCATTGGAACCCCAAAAGGCACATCCCACTGGTGAGTTTGTTATTGTGGCGTAAAATGGTGACTGTGCACTGCTTCTTTTGGCCTCTAGCCTTGTGGTCAGGCAGTGAGGTAGTGATTTGAGTTTTGGCAATTTTTAAAGATTCTATATCCAGCCACCTGTGTTTTGTTACATTTAATGCTGTATTATGTGTTATATGGACTAGTACTATTCTGTAAAGGTGATTTTCATTGCGTAAAATGTCTCTAGGATGATTATTGAAGGCAGAAGTTTGGGTGGTGCGTGAAATTTTCGGGGCGATCCCTACTTAAACAGTACTACCGTACCATTTGATAGAGGTTACTATGTCATCTCCTATCTTGTTTTGTCCGTCTGCTCACTATCAATATTTTTTTTAATTCTAATAAACTATCACATGTGTGATCTTCCTAGTTAATGAGTATCAACAATAATATTGTACATTAGCTTGATAATGGTGTCTTCAGAATTACAAGGGTTTAGTGATTATTCTACTTCATGACTGGTAAAAGTTATGTGATGTTTTATTGGGATGATAGAAGATTGTACACAACAAATTGTGATTCTCTTGTGACAAAATAGTGGGTATAAGTGATTTACCATACACTGTATTCATAATAGTGTGTCACCATAACAGAGCCTGAAATCATGGTCAGACATCTGCCATTTTCCTACCATTATTGAACACTTTTAGAAAGTTTGTACAATGCTATTTGACCACATAACAGAATTTGTCAGATTATATCCAAAACATAATTTCAGTCCCTGCAATAAAAGCTGCAAGGCAGAAACTTTGTGGTGCTTGTGGGTTCCGGAGAATAGAACAAATGCAATAATTACTTGTTATAATGTAGCAACCATCAGAGGAGAAGATGGACACTAGCAGTGCTGTAGTGACAACACAGGATACCACATATACGCATGTTACTAACACTAACCCAACTACCAGTATTTCTCCTGCAAAGCCAACCTGTGCTAATGATGGCTGTTCCAATCCTGCAGTACCATCAGAAGATAGAGGAGTCAGTTATTGCAGCAATGACTGCGTTGTGAAACATTGTGGGTAAGTACACACATTTACAAAATGTTGATTTACTTTATGTATTACACTGCTGTATGTACGTATGTGTGGAGGAGTAGATGTTTACTATTAATATTTGGTTTGGTTTTATTGCAGGAAAGTTTTTGATGTTTGGATAAAGAACAGGCAACAAATAGCATCATCATGACTGTTGTAAACATACACACATTATAGTACGTATGTTCTTGTAGTTTATTTTTAATGTACATAACTACTGTACCATTGTTTATGTATGACAAGCACAGATAAACCTTGTTTACCACTTCATCCATTTGCATGTATTTATATTGCTAATTTAACCATAGGTTAAAAAGGTTTAATTGAGAGGTTGTAACCATTCATGGACTCTGTGTGTTTGAAGTCACAGTGCTGGAAAAGGTATCAGCTTTTGCCAGCCTCCTAGTATGATGACTTCTGTCATGTTTGCAGTGGAATTCCTCCTTGCTCAAGTTCAGTGATTTCATAGGGTAATGAAATTCACATGTTTATGGATTCCACTTACCTACTCATGATTGAATACTTTGGGCAGACTTAACCTCCTATAGGTAACCTACCTGTCTGGTATTGTTCAAGGGAAGCTACACAAGTCTGGTTTGACCTTCTTTGCTAGGTCTATAAATAGTGAGTAAACCATAAGTATCAACATAAAGGGGGATGGGGTAATGGGTTGTTGGGGTTTTCAAGGCAATCGGATATGGAGTTTGTATTTTGTGGCAGTTTTTGTAAGTTTACAGCTGTGATAGTGCTATACTACCCACAGCAGGCAGAGTGAAACCATTCTGGATCACGTGATCAAATAAACATGTGAGCTGTATTCTTGGTACCTGCTGTAGTGGTGGGTAGAATGTATTCCCAATGCAAGCAGATTTCTTCCCTGCCTGCATTCCAGGGATGTTCAAGGTAAACTATAAAAACACAGCACCAATCCATTGTCACATCAGCTGGTTAAAGGAAACCAGCCAATGAAAAGGAGCCACTTAAATCACCATGAAACGAAAAGGAAGTTTAGGGAGGTGGCCAGGTGGGTGTTGGGGAAAATCGACAAGCTGCTACAAGTTAGCACTGTGAAACTGCAGAACTCTGCTCTCAGTACCAGTACAACCCCTTACAATTAATCATTTTCTGCCTTAGTTAATTTCTGAAGGTAACAAGTGGATGAGAGTGTTGCTGTTTTTACACATGAAAGTATTCCTATCAAAATTTATGCAATACTATTAGTACCAACACCCACCATATACTGTGCAGATTTTCATGCAATCGGTTTCTCAATATTGTAATACAGAATTTATTAGAATTAATGATTAATTTAATGCATGGGTGCAGCAGCTGTATAATAGGGTGATTTATAAAGGATGTGTACTACAGCAAAAATGTGTTCAATTGTAAGGTGTATGCATACATTATTACACTATAGCTCAAAAGTTAATTGTAGTTGTGTCACACATTATACAGTTGCTCACTCAAGTTTACTCATCACTGTCTTCCCCATCTACAGGACTGCAAGAAATTGACACAATGTAAATACACACGTGGGTACATACATTTAAAAATGAATTAGCAACTGCATGCGTGTATATATTAACCAAGGTAATGAAGACTGATGTACAGCAGGATTATATTGTATAGGATATAAATTTTAAACTGGTAGAAGATATAGGGTAATGTAAATGTTATTATACTAGTAGTGTAGGCAAAAAAAATAATATTGGTGAACATTTTGCTGCAATATAGCTATAACTGCCTCTTCTACATTTTGGTAGCTGTACAGTTACACCTGGGAAGTAATGCAATACAATAGACATAACATGACTTCATAACTATAATTATTCACCATAAGAACCAAAGACAGGCAAAACAAATCCAAACTATGATGATAATTGCACTTCAAATTAATGCCACCAGTGGAAAGCTACACTTTACCATTTATTCTATTAGTTTTGACCCTCAGCATTGAAATTACTTGAGGCTGGCTTTAACAGATATCTTTTCTGGGTGGTATGTCAAGCTCAAATAGCAGTTTCTGGCCTTGTGAAGGACCTGGCTTTATGAGAATCATGATCAGTGGTGCACAGGTGGATGGACTCACATAGTTGGTGAAACATTAATTCTATGTGGTTTTTGCTTCATATTAGCCAATAAGGAGCCAGCACAGCCTCGTAATCTCGTGTCTGGCCTTCAATCTTCATTTTGAAGCAGGAAACTCTACAAGCAGCTACAAACATTAGAAGAGGTCTGAAAATTAATAAATAATCACTTGTGTAAATTTTATATGCTTAAAATCTTAATTGAAACCATTTATCTAAAAATTTCTAATGTGTGACTCGGATTGGTTTCCTAGAATCCAGTCACATTTTATAATAATTCCAGCTATTTACATGACTTATGCAAAATGTGTTATGAAGACTATAGAAAGAATTTTATAAACACACAAAAGAGTAAAGTCTTCAAGGAATAGTGCAGCACAACCCTTTTCATTAACCAGACAGCTAGGTTGTATTCAACTACTGTCTATAGAAATAGCCAAGACGTATTCATGTATATACTACACAAATGGAAAATATCAGACACAGAACAGTAGAACAGGAAGACATTGGAATCATCAGTTATGTAGGTACAGATAGATGCAAGCTGTACCCTATGTATTTACAGAGCATATAAATAAAGATGCACAATGGGCAAACTTTTATGAACTAACCGATGTAATTGAACATATTGATGATGGGCTCGTTGAAATAAAATACCTCTGCAAAAATTGTTTGAGTACAGGAGAAATCCTATAAACATTATCAGCGGTAGTGATACAAGAGCAGCGATGATCAGGTCATTAGCAACATTGCTGTCAAAGATGAGAGCATATGGAGCTCCAACATTTAAGCTAACAATCATCAACATTATCAGTAAAATTGACAAGTCAAGTGAATTCAAACCACTATTCTTGTACGGTTGCACCCAGGCATGTATCATTGCTATCACTAAACATAATATTTGAAGCATTAGAAATCTGCTGCTGGGTTTAAGCATGTCAAGACTGAAAATAACTAATATTAACAACCGACATATTAAGTAAAAGGCAGCAAAGCAATGACATTTAGCCTTGTAGCATCCTTGGAATTGATCGAGAAGAGGTTTTATTTTGAAAAAACTAAACCACCTTCTCAGAAGTGGCTCAAATAGTAGTAGAAAGGGAAGCCCAAGAACCATCACTATTCCACACAAGATGGCAATCAGTCCATATGCAATGTGACGTCCACTGAAGTACTTGATGTCTGGAGATAAATAAGTGTAAACTCCATCAATTCCATCAAATTTTAAATACTTTAATAGTTGCCATGAGGTGGATGATAATGAAGTATAGAAGAGTAATATTAGCAAACAAATAGATGGAACCACTCCTCTTTGACCAATATATGCAGTCACTCTGACTGAACGATTTGCAGCTCGAGCAATTATTAAGAGTAACAGTACTATTGCAAGTGGATGTATATAGTGAATAACTTCTTGATCAATCCCACTTAACCCTCTAGCCAAACATAGCCTTTCTAAAAATTTAGGAGATATATTTACTATACTGGATAAAATAGTCACAAAAAGCATTAAGCTGTCAGACACTACCAGGTCTTCTCCTATTATAAACTCCAACACACTGTAGAAGAAGACGATGCCGTACACATAACCTGTAATGGCTTCCACTGTTTTAAAATACATTAGAAGGCGCACAACAAATATAGTCATTATCCAATACAAAATAGTTACTACAATCACAATGATCCTATCAATTTGACATTTATCAATGGGAACACACTTGTCTGAATCAAATGGTAGTGTAAAATTTTCGACACAGTCTCCACAACCAGTTCCACTTCGGTGCTGACTGCACTTAAAGCCTGAGATGTTGCAAAATTCACTGGCAATTGGGCACAAGCTGTAATCACAATAATTGTTTGGACAATAGGCAACTGCTCTTTTGTTCATTACAGTTCCATACCAATATCCCTTTTTAATCTTGATTGGGTTTGAACATACAACTATACCATGAAAATCACGACAAGTACACATTTCCTCTTTAATGTTATATTCATAACCAACATGACATGGTGATAATGACAGTTCAATTGACACAGGGATATTTGGTATATCATTAAACAAGCCTGTAACTGGAATAACTTGCAAAGCAAGCACAAGACCATCACTACCAACTGGTTTACCAATGATACTGATATTCTGTGACATGCCCACATAGATGAATGACTGATAAACACTTTTCAGTGTGTGATTTGTACAGTTTAAACAGTTTACATAAAATACTGAAGTTTCAGCTGTGTTATTAAAATAATCAACTACTACAGCAGAAGTAAACACTTCTTCTCCAAGCATTATGTCCTTTATAGAGTAAGTACCACCATGATCACATGACTTGCTCGCACATTTTGCTGGTGGAGTCAATTTGATAACATAAGGTGACGTTGCTATCTCATCTGCAATTGACCCAGAAAATTTAAATTGCTTTACTAAATGCAAAGGTGAATCTTCACTGAATGGATCTCCATTCCCCACTTGAAAGGCTGCTCCTACTGGGATGTTTAAGAAAACTGAATCTCCAACAGAATGAGCTTGATTGTTAACAAATGCTACAGTGAAGCTACCTTCAGCAGAAAATAGAGACCATGAAAAATAATAATCTGCATATATGGCTCCACCACCCAAAGCAGCTACATTATTCAGAAATGTAAGATGAGCACCATTAGATAGAATCACTTGAGACAAGCCAGTGAAATACATACCTGCACCACTTTTACATACATTGTTCTGGAAGCTTACTGTACCACTAATATTCAAATTGATACACTCTAGATACAGAGTGTTATCATTGTTGATGTTATTGTTAAAACTTGTATGCGATAGATGTACATTACCCAGAAGAGATCCATTATACAGGTTGTCATATGTAAGATGCACTACATGTTTTCCATTATTATTGTTGGAAAAGTTACAGCCAAAAATCTCAATACTAAAATTAATATCAGGATATTGACTTGAATAGTACATATTGTTGATGTTATTGTTGCTTGATAATCGTATATTACCCGCTATATCCTGATTCATGGATGATAACGTTATATCGTCTTTAACATATGCAAGACGCAATACATGTTCTCCATAACTGTTGTTGGAAAAAACACAGTTAAAAATCTTAATACCAACAGGATGTTGGCCTGAATAGTAATGTTGATCTGAATAGTAAATATCAACCACTGGATTGTTGCCATTGTTGTCATTAAATTGTGAATTTGTTATGTAACTTTGAAACCCAACACTTTCCGTCACCTCAATTTGCAAACCTGAATTATTTGTCGCTGTTAACTTATCAAACTTTAGTACACAATTATGAGGTTTGCCTCGTATGTCCTGCACCACTTGAGTACCCACTAATGTCAAGTCAGAAAAGTTAACAGACAGATTTTTAGAATATGATTCCATGTATATTCTTATATCACTTTTGCCTGGTTTAAATGATGAATCATATATTGACAATGAGGAATTTGTAGAACTAATTTGAATAAAAATACTGTTCACAATTGTAGAATTAGTTATAATAAAATTAGCAAAACTTCCATTAGAGTAATAGTAAATTGCATTACCTTCACCTCCAACTTTGTTATTTTCAAAATAAACTTGGGTCAGATATAAAGTTATGTTCTTTTGTTTTGCACTAACATAGATCCCTGCACCATGGTAAGCTGAATTATTCAAAAATGTACAGTTCACAATATGGATCATTGATGACGCAGATAATTCATTGGTCCATATACTAATGCCACCACCATAACATTGGTCTTGACTGTAATGAATGTATCCATTATTTTCAAATGCACTGTTAATAACACTTAATTGTAACATTTGATCTTTTAATACTTGAAAGATGAGTAATCCACCAGTGTAGTCTTCAGTAATATTTCCATTATCTGAGAATATAGCATTTGTAACCATGATCATTCCGGATGCATTAACGATAGTAACTCCATAAGTAATAGAACGCTGGAAAATGCAGCTGTTAATTATTATTATACCAGATGACTGTTCCACTGAAACTGCTCCAGTAAACCCTGTACCTCCACACTGGTCCCATGTAATACCTGAAATATCAATGTTCTTACAGTTTACAAATGATATTCCACCAGTGTTGTTACAACTGATAACTGTACCATTATTTCCTGATATCCCAATTGTTGTATGACCAGTTATCTTAATAAGAGATGATAATGGAACTATTGATGAAGTGATGTTGATTAGTGTTGAATCATTTCTGATATGATTTAAAGCATTTTCAAATGATGAACACTCACAATGACCATTCACACAACAAGCATTGTCATCACTACCATTAACATTAACAATGATGACTGTATTGTATGTTTGCTCATCTAGCTCAAAGGTACAATGGAAATTTAGACACAAAAGTAGAAGAAACATCCAGGCCATAACCTGAAAGTCATATTTCAGATAAATACAGTGTTTTATACATTACAAAGGAAATCACAGTGGCATTGTTTGTAAATACTTATGCACCTAAAAAACACCTTCGCTGTAAAAAAGGCGTGCCCAAGAAACTACAAGTACCTGGAACCCAATGTAAAAAACAAAAAGAAAAAACAGCTTAGCTGAAGTAAAAAGTAACTGGTAACTTCAAGAGCTGATATCTGAAGCGGCCAAGAATACAATTACTAAAGTTTAATCCATGCAAGAACACCTTGGCTATAAAACAGGTGTGTACATGAAAGTAACTGGCAACTGAAATGGCTGATATCTGAAGCGGCCAAGAATGAATGGTCATATACAACTAATTCAAAAATTTAACACTGAATCTTTATAATTCAGCTGTGTTCTATATTCACTCTTGCTGCATCGTAAAATAATTTCTTTTACCTCTAATTGGCTGGTAATTTGGCCGCTTTTTTTAATAGTCAGTATAATAGAGCAAAAAAAAGGCGGCCAAATTACCAGCCAATTAGGGTTAAAAGAAATTACTTTAGGATGCAGCAAGAGTGAATATAGAACACAGCTGAATTATAAAGGTTCAATGTTAAATTTTTGAATTAGTTGTATATGACCATTCATTCTTGGCCGCTTCAGATATCAGCCATTTCAGTTGCCAGTTACTTTCATGTACACACCTATTTTATAGCCAAGGTGTTCTTGCATGGATTAAACTTTAGTAATTGTATTCTTGGCAGCTTCAGATATCAGCTCTTTAAGTTACCAGTTATTTTTCACTTCAGCTGAACTGTTTTTTCTTTTTCTTTTTTACATTAGGTTCCAGGTACTTGTAGTTTCTTGGGCGCGCCTTTTTTACAGTGAAGGTGCTTTTGAGGTGGATATCACTCATTTTTGTCAGTGATAGACTGTACATTTGGTTTAAAAGGTAATTTTTTTGGAAATGAGCAATTAACATTAATGCAGAATATTATCTTGGAGAGTCAGTAAATCCATGCATAATAATGATTGTTTCATAACGCCATAAATTCGGAAGTATGAATTTACGGTGTAGTATGACTGTTCTATTAGAGTAAATCTATCTTTACTGCCTGCATGTGACGAATATATCTCATATCTGTGCATGTTAAATGCTTCAGACACCTAATTAAACTTGTAAGTACCTAATTAGTTCACAGTTGCTACACAGCTATAAATACATTTGTAATTGTTATCATCATAATCATTTATCATGTTATAACCATTTTTTAATATTTTGGTCACAACTTCAGGATTAGAGCAGCAGAGAAAGGAATAGAGGACTCAACCATCAAGACTTGTATATGGGAGATGGAACAGTATTGCAATGGACAATGCTGGTACTAACCCCTCAAGAGTGTTGCAGTACAGTATAGATGCAAGACCAGAGCCTCGATTGTCATCTTTTGACTGTGGTCACAACTTCAGGATTGGAGCAGCAGAGAAAGGAATGGAGGACTCAATCATCAAGACTCGGGGAGATGGAATAGTATTGCCATGGACAATGCCAGCACTAACCCCTCAAGGATGTTACAGTGCAGTATCGATACAACTACTCCAACCAGTGCATAAGACCAGAGCCTCGATCATCACCTTTTGACTGAAATTTTTTATACTTGATGAAGCAATTAAAACAAAAAAGCTGTAGTACTTATACTTTCCTGAGGGAGCATGCCCCCAGAGTCCCAGACTCCCTTGCCTGTTCAGCAGAATAATAGGATTGAGCTTTACTACCATTTTCACCTTTATTCTTGGCCCGGATGTACATTATTATTATTATTATTATTATTTGTTTACTGTACAGAAACCTCCATATGGAGTATATAGTACAACAGATTAAATTAAGAATAAATTGTAGTGATTGTACTTAGCTATAATTAATACATTGTTTAAATGTGCTTAAGGTAGGTGATTCCACAGTACTGCTAGATAGGCTATTCCATAATTTAATTGTAGAGGGATAATAAGAGTAAAGGTAAGAATCAATTCTGTATCAGCAACATAATACAGTAGCTGTAGATAATGCTAGTTAATGCCCCTAGGCAGAGCTATAGGGGTGGGAATTTTTCCCTACTATCACACTAGTTCTTCTCACAGTTCTTTGCCTGGCCATCATCAACTGCTGTCAAAACATTAGTCTCGTCCCCCAGACACTTCCTCAAGCATGCTTATCACACAAAAATAACTTAGTTTAGCAGTGCACAAACAATTATTGACAGCTTATACTATATTAAAGTACACTTATCGCCACACACTGATTCGCCGTGTTTGTGCGATAGGGTTTTTGGATCTGTCCAACAGATGTTGAATGGAAATTCATTCCACCACATGTTGAATGGAAATTCATTCCACCACATGTTGAATGGAAATTCATTCCAACTTGTGAAGTTATTGATATACTCATTGTTGGGGTCCATGGGGACATCGATGATCATCTACCAGTCAGCTGTAAGTAATGTCACAACAGAAGGAAAGAAACCATTTCCATACCCCTATGGCATACTGATTTTCCAGATCAGTTTATATACACTCAACCACAGAAATGTAGAACTTTGGTTGCAGGTGAAAAATAAACACCTTTTTACTCAGTTACAAGAGATTCACCCAGCTGGGATAAAATGTTGAAGTGAATGACATTAGTACCAACTTGTTCATCAGGTATTGGACAATTCCAAGTGTCCAGATTATGCAGTTGTCCTCATGTTCAAGTTTACACGTTTAGACAAGTTTCACAACATCCTATAATCTATTACTATATCAGTGTGGAATAATGCTTATATAATATTTTTCATATTCCAGGCTTTAGGTGTATCGTATTTAACACCTGCTTGTTGGTTTTTGCAGGCCATCTGGTCATACTGGTTTATCCACTAGCAGTTGAATGTGATCATGGTACATATGTAAGTTGAGACCATGCAGGAACAAAGATACAGGTGTTATGAATTTCAGGTCAGTTGACGTTCAGAGGAATCGTATTATTGCAATTGTTCTTTTTGTAGTTATCAATTATCAGTGACCAGTTTGTGATAGCATACTTTTGTTTGACTAATGACCTAATGTCTGGTTTACATGCTTACCCAACAGTTATGTTATATGGGATATATATTTTTTAGTTCATTTTGATTATCCATCCTTTATTGGTATAGCCTGGCATATTGATTTTTTGCACATTCTCTTTTTAATTCAGAGCCTGCTGGATTGTTTTGTCAGATATCGAAACAGGTGTCTTTGGTATTGTGACCGATGTTCCAGGTCAGTTTGCATGTGAGTTTAATTTAAGGTTGACTTCAGTGCCTGCTTATTCTTTTACAGGTCTCAGTATTGAGTGTCATGAATTTCAGGTCAGTTGACGTACAGAAGAATTGTATTATTGCAATTGTTGTTTTTGTAGTTATCAATTATCACTGTATACTAGTGACATGGAGGATGTGAATTTGCAGGTCAGTCTACTCAGATGTATCGGGCATAGTGTTGATGGGTTCAAACAAATATCCAGTGTAGACTGTAGTGGCATCAAGGGTGTTAATTTCCAGGTCAGTTTACATGTTGTGATGTTAGTGATTTTTTCCTAGTACCCAGATGTTAAGTGTATTGTATTTAATTCCTGTTTTAAATTATGGTATATCAGTGTGGACAGTGCAACAGTAAGCCTTCTGTGTTGTATTAACTATTTGTTTCATAATTATGTTGTTGTCCCGAAATGGCACAATTTTTGGGCAACCAGTGTGAAGTCCAGTGGTACAAACATTGTATTATGACCAAGTTGTGATAGCGTACTTTTGTTTGACTAATGTCCTAATGTTCTGGTTTAACATGCTTACCCAACAGCTATGTTATTCTTTCACTTAGCCTGGGATATAATATTTGTTCATTTTGATTATCCATGCTATTATTGATACAGCCCGGCATATTGTTTTGTACATTCTCTTTTAATTCAGTGCCTGCTGGATTGTGTCATCAGATATCGAAACAAGTGTTTTTGGTGTTGCAACCGATGTTCCAGGTCAGTTGCATGAGTGTTTAATTTAAGGTTAACTTCAGTGCCTGCTTATTCTTTTACAGGTCTCAGTATCGTCATGCTGACATACAAGAAATCATCACTATTGTTGGAACTATTTTTAGTCAAATCTTGATGTGATGTTGATTAACGTTGTTACACATTGCTGTATGTTTACCATATGGCAAGAAATTTTCATGGCCATCATGAAATTTGAATTTTGTGTGAGTTGTGTGGAACAACCCCAACTCATACATGGTCATTGGCAAACCACGAACCACATTCAAGCCACAACACCACGAACCACATTCGAGCAATCCATTACAAAATTTTGTTGCACCATTTGTGTGTGCATAATACTTAATGAAAGCCACAACACAAGCTATATGGTACACACTACATAAAGGTGGTAACCCCTAAAGGCTTGTTAGCTTTTGTATTCACCTTACCGGCCTTTGTGGTTAATCTATTAAAAATTACGTGTAAATAGAGAATTGAAGTGTATGCTTAAGATGAAAGCACCTTCGCTAGTGATTTTGTTCTTCACACCAAGACAACTGGCAATTTATAAACGTTCGCATGAGGTGTGGCACTAAATGGAATTTAAAAGATTTCTGCTTAAAACGCCATCCCTAGGGAAGTTACGGTTCAGCACGCTGTCACAACTTGTTTATCAGGCATTAGAGTTTGTGTCCACGTCGTGTCTTTAAAAGTTATTGTAGGGATTAGAGGTTTGATTGAAGAAAATATGCGTATAGGCAAACCAGGATTGGATAATGTCAGTACTAGACGGACTATACCAACACGGCTATGTTGACTGGTATAACGTGACAGTAGTTGTAACATAAGGTAGAGAAATAAAGTGAAATATGCCTATTTTTTATTTTGCGATGGTTACTTTTATATTTTAGCGAGGTCGCAAGAAAACTATGATGACGACTCCTAAAGATTTTTTTATCATGTAACGCAATACAAATCTACTGAGAGATGTTGCATAATCTAGGACTAATATTGCGAAACCGGCCCTACACGTAAATAACTCACAGTAGTGGCCGCACGTCTTTTAATTGGGCGTGCGCTTTGTAGTTTCTTGGCCGCGCGACTCACTACCGTGAGTCTTGACTAAGTGTAGATACAATGCAAATCAGCTAAGCTGTCAAAAATGGTGTGGCCTTCAAAACCCTGGGTGAAAAAGTTGTGAAATCAAAGGTGCAAGTGGCCAAGAAATGATGGTAATGCCAATCAGTTTTAAAGATCACAGTCACATCATTGCAGCCCTTTGGTTTCACATCTTTTTTCACCCAGTCTTTTTATGGGGGCCGTAGCCATTTTTTCACAACTTGGTTAGATAATAAATTACACATAATTTTCTTTTGTATTCATATAGCACTCTGAATGGTCAGTCTATAAAGAAGTAGTCACTTTTGAGAGGTTCTATGTAGCTCATGTGTTGTTCTCCATAAAATAGTTAAGTAGTAAAATTTCATTTCTTTTTATATCTGGATTAATGGCACTTTGGATATTGTACTTAGTGCAATAAAATGTGTATATAAAAAGCATTGAAAATACTGAGTTCTGTTATCAAGACACACGGTAGTGTGTTGTGTGGCCCAAGAAGCCGGTGCACAACACCCTGAGTATATTAACAGAAAGAAAATGTGATTTTTGCACCTCCGTAGCTCTGTGCTGCTTTAACAAAACAAGACAATTTTTGCTGTGGACACGTCCGCCAACTTCAGTACTCCATACACCAAATTAGAGCGAAATCACTTCTAGTGTTCCTGAGATATGCGACTTCAAAAATTGGCTTAGTTTCTAGGGTTTTTTTCTTTCTTCTTTTTCTTTGTCTTTTGTAAACTAAAAACTACCATAAAACGTGAACTCCATATCCGATTGCCTTGAAATTTGGCACACAGAAGGGGGGTATAAAGGCGCATCTTAGTACCAAGATTGGCTGGAATATGATAAACAGGCAAAGAGTTATTAGCAATTATTCACGAAAAATAACACCAATATGTTGTCACACCTATAGGGTAAACTGCTCATGGGAAGAAGCTGAAAATCGGTGGGTGAATAGGTTAACTATTGAACCTCAAATCTTTTGTGGTTTGAAAGAAATTGAACTAAGAATCACGAAGATACAACATAAAAACCAACAGTGTGTTACAATTATGGTAAGCCATAAGCGCCACAACCCGTAAAGGAGCTTATAACTAGTAAAACACACCCGTGGTGAATTTTTGTAACCAGCATTACCTTATTCAGCAAACCAATAACTGGATCTAATTTGTGGTGCATATTATTGGCTTCAATGACCAGGTATGTTTGGCTTCTTGATAAAATTGTGAGCCAATCTTCACAATTGAGCATGATTTTGTTGAAACAAATCCACTAGTAATAATGGGGTGGATATAGTGATGAAGAATGCTACATCTTGGAAGTGCTTTGAAGTCATTATGGAGTTGTACTTACAAATGATACAAAGACACCAGCTAAGTGTTATAACCAATGAAACCATGCTAATACATTAAAATGCAATTCACAACCATCCTTATAAGGCACTGTGCAATAAGCTGGTGACAGTAAACATCCACCAACAGCCTGCAGAGACTATTAACAGATGGTAAATGCTCCTTTGTGCCTTGCGGCACTTATGGGCTCCTGATGTTTATATACTTAATATGTGTCCATACACTGTAAATTGATGGTAGGTATGTTCCCTGTGGTCACTTAGTACCTACTCCAGAAGTATGTACATCATCCTAAGTGATCACAGGGAACATACACAGCTTTACCAACAATTTACAGTGACATGCACAGCACCACACTTCAATTTGTTTTACTAAAATGTCATTAATACTTTGTATTACAGTGGAACATGATAGCGCAGCTGGCTTTCTAAAAAGGTCAAGATGACTTTAAAACTTGCTCAAATGAACAATATATAGCTATTTTAAAAAAAATTCAAAAGGAAGTAGGGGTTGATATAATACAAGTAGAAGGAAGAATTAGGAATTTTAAGCTGGATTAGGGATCAAAGAAGAAAAAAAGCAGGAAACAAGGGAACAGCTGAAAATTGTGAAACAAGGGAGGTTGCCCATACCTGCAGATATACTAGTGGACATCTAATCCCTACTCTTCTAATCCTTATGTATATATATTAATCCACCACTCACTAAGACCAAGAAATCTTGACCAAGGTGACCTGGTCCCACTGTATAACCAACACAATATATAATCTATCTACTCAAACAACTGTGGTAGCCCGTGTAGTTACTTTCAAACAATTTCTGTTGACAAATGTAAGAGCTAGTGTACAAGATTTCTGTTCATCATTATTGTTTACTACCTGTAAGATTCACAGATTTTCTTTCTACTTTTTGTACCTGCAAGCATTATAGAATGTCAAGTTCACAGATGTTGTAGCGAACGCAAGCCTTTTCCTTAATGGAGCTAACAATGAATATTGAAGCTAAAAACCATATCAGCCACAACAATGTACTTAGTGGTAAAAATTCAAAATTTCCAAAAAAACAGCTCAGGTGATACCTCCTTGCAGAGCTTATGATAATGTCCAGACACAACAAAAACCAGTCAAATTGCATAAATGTCTGACCATAATGCAATTTGTCCAGACATAGTGTTCCATCAAAGGGTAAGGAAAAATGGGCGAGGTAAGGAAATTACAATTTAAAAAATTCATTCTTTGTTCATTCTGGAAAGTCTCTTGCCAGAAATACCTTCCTGGATGCTGAGATTGCAGTCCCTGCTACTTCGTCAAGGAGCTTCCTACAATGTGACTTTGCTATAGTGGACACAAATAGGCCTATACTAATAATCTTCCACATGTCCAGTCAGTTTAGTTTAGACAATTGTCCGGCCAATTCTGATTTGTCAGGACATTGTGGCAGACCAGAAATTCCTAATCATAAGCTCTGCTTTGAAGTATTGTGGCAATGATAAAATTATGTGCCTATCAATGTAATGCCTAACTACCACAGATATGGGCTGAGAGTGGGGGAAGGTCGGGAATGGTGGGGGAATTGATTGCCAATTTTCCTGACATGGTGAGGGTTTGTTTTCATTAAGACATTCACTGGAGCAAAGGCGTGTGCCTTAGAAAGGAGTTTCTCAGATGCTAGCTAGCTACTAGAATCTACTTGAACTCCCTCACAACCTGAATCTCTTGGCCAACGCCTGAACGCCACATAATCTTACAAACCCCCTCCTAGTGTCATTATCCCCAGGGTTTGCTAGCTGAGACTTAGTCGGAGTTTGTATCGCCAATACTTCCCCAGTAGGAGGGAAATAGTAATTTTCTGTGATGCAAATTCCCACCTTCCCCCACCTCAGTCTGTATCCCTGGTAGTCGGAGATTACATTGATAGGTGCATTAAAAAATGCATGACCCGCCAGCCCGCACTCTACATTTAGACTTTTCTGATTCCAAACAGAAAAATCACCATGGCCTAAATGCGTCTGATAAGTACACCGTTGTGGGCCGGGTTTGTCAGTCAGCAGATACCTCAACTCTCATGCATTACGTGTGAGACACACTCATTGGATTGTTGTCTCATGCATCGTTTTCCATCTCATACATTGTAATTCCTGGAAAATTAAGCTCTAATGTATTTAATTTCACTTCAAACCTCTTGGCAAAGCACTAAACAGTGTTTTAATGGCTAAAAATGGATGCTCTAATGGCTAAAAATGGAGAGGTACAACTGAAAATAGCCAGAGAAAGTTGCAAATTTTGCAATTTTAATAGGAATTCTTCCTACTAAGACAAGACCTCACTCCTAAGTAAGCAAATCTCACTGATTTTAACCTCAGGTCTCACTCCAAGTGCACTTTCCAGGTTGAGATCTCTGCAGTCACACACACTTGAAGTGCGTACTTGGTTACTGCAAGGGGGTGGCACTCCAATATATCCTGTACTCTGATCTTCATTCTCGGTCAACTCGAAAAATAAGCCTTGACCCTTGACTTAATGCTAAAATCAGTGTTTGACTCTTGACTGAATTTTTTGCACAATTATGGTTATGTTCTAATTCTAAAAGTATCAATTGTGGTATGCACTTTACAAATGAAGTTTACTTTTAACCTACTTGCTTGACTTTTGACATTCATTTTGACAGAGGACAAAGATCAGAGTACAGGATATATTGGAGTGCCACCCCCTTGCTACTAGTTCACACAATGTAGCTGGCTATACAGAAAATGGATAGCCAACTACTTTATTACAGTTAAAAAGTACTACTTTATAAAAAAATCAACATGAGAGATAACCCCTCTATTCGAGTACGAGAGTCTATCTGGCACAACGATGGCTTGCTGCTGCCAGTGTCACAGTGATATGTGTTTGCCCGAGTTTCCCCGCACACACATATCACTAGGGATCTGTGTTTCCCCGCACACATATCACTAACTGGCTAGCAATCTACAAGTCACAGTGATATATGTTTCCCCGGGTATTATGTTCCCCGCACACAAATCCCTAGGGCCTGACGTTCAGTTTCGAAGTTCATGTACGTATACTGCTTCTGGTGTCTGCTTTTGCTGCTTCTATTAGCTACTGCTACTAGCCACTTCTGCCCCTTTTCTTGCTGCTACTACTTGTCTACTAGCTGCGCCAGCTAGGGAGCTACCGAACCAGCCACTGCATGCAGGATCTGAGTTCCTTTTGCTGCTTTAGCTTAGACTACTGCTTAAATTGTTGCTGCTACTGATACTGCTTATATACTGCTCCTGTACTTGCTGCTACTACTATAGCTATACTACTTGCCACTATACTACCAGCTACTATTCGCTGCTATACTATGCTTGGTGCTACTATAGCTAACACTTACTATAGTACAACCATATACTTGCTACTACTTGCTGTTACAATTTTAATTGCTATACTCATAGTAACTCAGTACTTGTTACTATACTATACTTGCTGCTACTACTAGCTACCCCTGCAGTACTATTTCTGCTGCTCTGCAGCTAAACTGAGCCCTCTAGTGCTAACTAACTATTGAGGCAAAGAACATGTTTATCTGAGAACATGCAGCTAAAGCTATCAGCTATTTTACAGTTGACTTGCAAGATAGAAAATATTATTTATTTCATTAGCTATAATAAGTGAAGACAAATACATGTATGTATGAGAATGGATTTGGGAGTGGAGAACTAACACATATACAATAATAAAAATTAAGTTAGCTAGTGCAATATACTATACTGTTTAATGTTTTCTGCATATAGTTTGATGGCATTCTAGAAACAGTATAATAGAATTTGGCTTCAGCCATTTCCAAATAGCATGTGCATCTGTCACATTTCACCTGTGAAAACAAGAACAATGTAGCTAACTACCGCTAAATCACCTTCAATCTGATATTTGCGCCATAGAAAAGATTCAACGTAGTGCTGCAAGGTATACACTGAACAATTACTCCTGGAGAAGTAGTGTTACTAACATGCTCACATCAATTGGCCCTCTCTAGAATCACGATGTACATTTTGCAAACTAGTCATGTTTTATAAGATAATTAATTGTCAACTGGAAGTTCCATCTATCTCATTAACATCAATGTCATCAGTTACCAGAGGTCATTCACAATGTTTCAGAATCCCACAAGCAAGAATCAACTCGTACTTATTTTCCGTTTTACCATCCACTATTAAATTATGGAACACTTTTCCAGAAGATGTGGTCAATCAGCCATCTATAAACTGTTTTAACGACGTTTTGTTAAACCATCTGAATTTACTTTGATTTTGTTTTGTATCTGTGTGTTATACTCCTTGATGGAGTCCTACACAGTAATAAATAATAAAAGAATAAATAAATAATCCAACACTCATATTATGCTGACATACCCATGCTCTGCACATAATATTATCTTGTCCAGATATCTTGCAATGGATTCACACCTGTACTGTAAAGTGACTTTGGAAGTACATAAGTGACTGGAAAATTTGTAAAGCAAAAATCTGAATTAAGACTCGGCAACTGCTTGTTTTTATTGGTAGCACATTCTATTGTAGCTTATAGATTCACCGACAGCATATAACATGTAGCAGGGTAGATGAATCCTATTTTGTGTGGTAAGAAACAGAGAACTGATTAAACAAATATGGAGGAGACTGAGTGTGGTGCTTGACTAGACATTGGGTAGCCTGCAGTTTGAATCATGCATGGGGTAGGAGGGAGTGCAGTGACGTAGTAATAGCTATAAATAGTAGCAGTAGCAGCTATGGTATAGTAGTAGCAGTAGTTAATACTGTACTGTGACGTGTGAGCAGCACTGAGCAGTATGTAGCAAGCCCTGCTGCTATACGAGTAGCAGCAGTAGCTAGCTAGTCGTAGTATATCAGCAGCAGAATTAAACGCAGGTGTTAACTATAAAAACTGAGAAACTGGCATGCAGGGTAACATATATCACTAGCGCCTTTGTCGGGGAAACACGCATCCCTAGTGATATGTGTGTGGGGAAACACGGATCCCTAGTGATATGTGTGCGGGGAAACACGAAACTCGGGGAAACACGAAACTCGGGGAAACACGAAACTCGGGGAAACACATATCACTGCGACACCGGTACTCGTGCCTCGACTGGTGGGCACGGGCCACAAAATGTGACGCTCTCAATATATTATAGTATATCATATGACTACACTCACTCTGAGAGAAGACCGACCAAAATTCCCGTCAAGCTAGTTACCCCATGTGTGGCTCACGTGATCATCCATTGTGGCCCACTCACGTGATCGCAGCTCGAGGGGAACCCTCTGTTGGCTTAAACGCTGCTGGCAGCATTTTCGGGGAAATACTTGCCGGAACTGTGAACGGTTTATCAGAGGTCACGGTGGGCTTTAAATCGACTCTACCTTGACCAGCTCTTCTAGTTTATGTCCCTTCGCCGGAGTGCGCGCATTCGTGCGCAGGAGGCTGCTGCGATAGCCTAAGCGGGTGACTGTCCTTCTCGTTCAGCTGTGGACGATCCAGACGGATTATGGTGCTGTTGTGGGGGAGTTGATGATGGACGCCTGATGCTGTGTTGTGATAAACAGTGTGAGGGTTGTTGTGTGTGGTACTCGGTGTGGTACCATTTTGACTGCTTAGGGTTGTCATATCCGGAAGCTGTCCGGATAGGAGCATCTCAGGATGATTTTGTCTGTCCACATTGTTCTGGATACAACATGACTAACAGGGGCGGATCCAGGAGCTGGCAAGGGGAGGGGCACAAACAGGCTAAGTTGTAGGTGGTTGGGGAGAGCCAAATTCTCTAGTTCAGTGCTGCATTTTTGAAGCAGCAAATAATCACCTCTTAGTAGTGTCTCATTGTTGATTTTTGCCATTTTGGCATTTTCAGATGGTTATGAAGCCTTAAAAGCGGTTTAAAAGGCTCCAAATGTCTAAAAACAGCAATACTATAATTATTTTTAGAGGCGCTTAATGCGCATGAAGGTGCTGGGTGACAAGTTTCGCTTTAGTTTCAGGTGAATTTGTAATAAATGTTAATAAAATGTGCATATTTTCATAAGTTTATAACATAAAGTTTAGTGGCTATTTTAATCAGAAGTAGCTATGGCTGGCTCCTCCACAAGATGTGTGTGTGGGTTGGGGGGGGGGGGCATTTGCCCCAAATGCCCCATCCTGGATCCGCCATTGACCAGTGGTGAGCAATGTGCTTCAGAGACTACATCAGGCCCAGCACCTGTGTATGCACCCTACACTGATTTCCAGTGGGGCGATGTTCATGGTGAACTTGTCTGCAACTTCATGTTATCGGCGTATGAAAAAGTTGTCCACTGGAAGCCAAATGTGTTTCTGATACCCTTTGGCAAGGCTGGAAAGCGATTTGTGAAAGAACTTGCAAGATTGTATCAGTGTTTTGCAGAGAATTCTGCCCTTCACTCCATTGCCCTGTTAGCAGTGTCTGTGATGCAACCTTTACTTCTACAAAAACCTTACAAGAACAGCAAGGCTAAGGATCATTCATCTCATTTGATACGAAGACTGGATTTATGGTGCAAGGGGTCTTTTGATGATCTGCTGCGTGAGGGTCAGTGTATACAGGAGCGCCTTAGGCAGAATAATTCACTAGAGGGGAAGCTCCATGATCGCTCTCGTCTGTTTGATCATTTATTGTCTGAGGGCAAGGTTAGTATGGCTCTTCGTTTACTGTCGGAGGATTCAAAAGGTAGAGTGTTGTCACTAGACTCAATGATTCCTTGTGGTGTGGATCCATCAGGAAATCCTGTATATTGAACTGCTAGAGACATTCTATTAGAGAAACATCCATCAGCAAAGTTTGCTACCCCTGACGTTCTTCTAGATCCTACTGGTGATCCAATCACTCCCCAGTTTGATCCGATAATCTTTGACTCTCTCACAGGCGATCTTATCAAGCGTGCAGCACTTAATACTCATGGTGCTGCCGGTTTGTCTGGTGTGGATGCTTATGGGTGGAAGCGTCCGTGCACCTCTTTTAATGAGGCTTCTGTTGAACTGTGCCAAGCCTTGGCCTCTGTTGCCCGCTGCTTATCCATAACTACAGTTGAACCTGCAATTTTGATGCCTTTTGTTGCTTGCAGGCTGATACCTCTCGACAAACGCCCAGGTGTGAGACCAATAGGTATTGGTGATGTGCCCCGTAGAATTGTTGCTAAGGTGATCCTTTATGTTATAGGTGATGATATTGCACTGGCTGCTGGCCTATTACAGACCTGTGCGGGACAATCAGCTGGCTCTGAGGCTGCTGTACATGCTATGAAGAATATGTTTGATGACAGTGATTGTGAAGCTGCACTCTTAGTGGATGCTACTAATGCATTCAATTGTGTGAATCGCCAAGCTGCCCTACATAATATATCCATCCTTTGTCCTGCATTTTCTACTATCCTGAACAACACTTATGCTCAGCCAGTCCGATTGTTTGTAGTTGGAGAGGGTGAAATCCCATCTTGTGAAGGAACAACTCAAGGAGATCCTCTCGCAATGGCAATGTATGCCCTGGCTGTGGTTCCCTTAATTAAAAGACTCCGTGTGGCAGTCCCCAGTGCTGGGCAGGTATGGTTTGCAGATGATGCCACTGCAGTGGGGAAACTGAAACTTTTGCATAAATGGTGGCAGATATTATCCTCTTTGGGACCTAATTTCGGGTATTTTTCTAATGCATCTAAGACAGTGTTGATTGTAAAGCCTCATTTGTTAACTATTGCAAAATCTATCTTTGCTGACACTGGTATGCAGATTACTGATCAGGGCCAGCACCATCTTGGGGCTGCATTGGGCTCTTGAGAATTTGTAGAGGGGTTTGTGGCCAAGAAGGTTTGTTCTTGGTCTAGTGAAGTGCTTGCTTTGGCTGAGATTGCTACAAATCGTCCTCATGCGGCTTTTTGTGCTTTCACTCATGGGATGATAGGCCGGTGGGTATACATCATGAGGACCATCCCCAATGTCGGGCCCCTGTTTCAGCCTCTAGAGGATGCCATCCGTTTGAAGCTGATCCCTGCCCTCACTGGCCATGGTGCTTGTTCTGCCTTAGAGCGTGATGTGCTCTCTCTACTCTGCCGCCTAGGTGGCTTGGGTATTGTCAATCCTGTAGACATTGCTGATTCTCAGTTTACTGCATCTATCAAAATCACACTCTCTCTGAGATCTTTGATTGTTGCTCAGAATCTACTAGCCCCTCTACCCGACGTTAGTTCTATCAAGGCTCAGATTCATCAGGATCGTTGCTCTACTTTGAGGGGGAGGGCTTCTACGATCAAATCTAATTTTTCGTCACAATCCCAAAAAGTTTTAGACCTGAACAGTGAACCGGGTGCTTCTGCCTGGCTGACAGCATTGCCTTTAGCAGAGCAGGGATTCCATCTGATGAAGCAAGAATTTTGGGATGCCTTGCATCTTAGATATGGCTGGAAGCTCCTGAACATACCCAGTCACTGTGTTTGTGGGGTCCCATTTTCTGCGGATCATGCTATGATTTGATGCCTCTCCTGAGATGGGCCGCATTGATGAGCACAGGGACTTTTAAACTTTTAGCAATCTGGTCCTTTTTATTCAGTTGTCCAGCACGTGCTTTCTTTGTGCTGGGGGTGGTATCCATTGTGGCGATGGCTTTAATAATAATAATAATAGTTGGTACAGGTATTAAAACTAATTTATGTTGACTGCTCTATAAGAGTATTTCGATAAGCTTGTTAGTTACCAATGCAAAATTAATTTTAATTGCCAAAACATACTTGACCAATTTCTGGAAACCTCAGAAACTCCTCTGGTGTAGCTATACTATAAAATTGAACCACAGTTTGTGTGACTACCTATGTATAAGTTTGACGAAATCTGGAATCAGTACTATGTCATTTATTTTGAGCAACAATGACAAAATTTTGCAATGCGTCACTGACTCACTGAATTTATTAGCTAAATAGTAATTTAAGTTAGGTTTTAGGTATAATGCTGATGCAAATTTTTGTCAAATTCCTTATCCATAAATACACATATAAATCTATAAATACAATTCCATGTTTTGACTTAAAATGTCCCATATAATACTATAGTCAGTGACTTACTCCCATGTATTACACATGGTATGGTTTACTTAAAAACAATCCCATGTCATAACACATGGGATTTTTTTGTAGTTTTAAGTCAAGATCTGCATGACCATTATTTTAATATTAACTGATTACAATATGAGTAACTATCTATCGATGATTGATTGATTTTTAGTTTAACCTTATGGTAGTCAGCAAAAGCCATTCTTCTGTACCATGCAGAGCACACAGGCAACAATAAACACAGTACAAAACACAACCACTAGCCACCATGTTATGCGGCTATAGCTACATATCGAAGTATAACATTTGGCCGGGTTAAAAGTTCTTGTCTATAACTAGTGCACCATTTATCTATGCTGTATACCAATGATCATATCTTGCTGTTTGGATCAGGGGGAACATCCCCCCCCCCCTCAAAAGATCAAGATAGTTAGTCAAATAGCTACTTTAATAGAAGAATCTTTCACTGAATATGAAAACTTACTGCAGCATCTAGCTGCATGGGCATGCTAGTTAGCTTTAATCTGCTAGGATAATTAAATTCGCTTAGTCCTTTGTAGCTATAATTTTATTATGTCATCCTTATTATGATAATTTACTTTAGCTTATGGTGAGCTTATGGTGAACTCATGACTCAGCATGCAATCAATGTAGACCACTTAGAGAGTATATGATTTATTACTACTATACTCTACATAAAAAATTTAGCCCTAGCTGAAATATGTAAAATGCATATAAAATACCTACTATTAAGAATCTTTCACTGAGTATAAAACTTAAATCTGCAGCACCAACCTATAGGCACACTTAGCTTTGTAGCCTGCTAGGATTTAAAAAAAAAAATTTCACTTCAGTGGTCCTTTTTATTCTTATATGATAATTTATTTTGGCTCTTAGCTGAACTCACATCATGCATGACTGTCACTGATACTTACATGCAGTTCTTGATCAATGTAGACCACTTAGAACAGGGGCGGATACAGCGTTTGGAAAGGGGGGTGCACCCGTGCAGTTGGTATATGGAGCAGCTATAGTATGTACAAGTTGAGCTGGATCCAAAAAATAAGTAAAATAAAAAGTGGATTCTTTCTCAAGAGAATTAACCTTTCAGTCAACCAGATGATTAGCGGTGACAGTCACAAGAAAGTGTCAACAACAGACAATTATGGTTTGGCTCCATTACAAGATTGGGAAAGGATTGTAATAGATATTATACTTTTAGGCTTCCCATAGATAATGTATGGTGGAAATTTTGATTCATCATTAATATTCTGTCAGGCATTTGAACAAAAAGATATTGAAATATTTTTTTGCAGGTTAAGCAGTGTTACAAATGAGCCAAATTTCAAGATTGTCTGCAATTGCATTATCAGTGTTATAAAATGGTTTTGAGGATCTAGCTCAATGCTTTTCACTGTAGGGGTCTGGGGGCACAGCCCCCAAAGCTAAAGGTTTATATGTTTAGGACTGAAATTTTTGATGTAGAGCAGTTTTATGCACAATTATCTAAATAATACATTAAGTAGTCTGCATCAACCTAGAGTAATAGGGATCAGTGACAGTCATAATCATATAGAATGGTATACAAAGGACCATGTGCATTTTATCTGAAAAATTCCTAGCAGGCTAAATGTGCTGGGGCCCATGCATGGGCTTGTGCTACAGATGCCAGTATATATATATATATATATATATATGTGACCGGATTTGCGAAAAGGGGACTTCCACACACATCCAATTTACGAACTTTGGCAATTCATACCTTCAGATTGGAAAGAGTTATTGTCTTGAACTTTGGACAGTGGTGAGTACCAACATATGTTAATGGATGGAGAAAATTTCAGGGTTGTATCTTTCTTGAATACTAAGTTATGGTCTTCCAAGTTTATAGAATTGGATGTGTGTGGAAGGCCCCTTTTCGCAAATCCGGTCACATATATATATCAAGACACACCGTAGTGTGTCGTGCGGCCCAAGAAGCCGGCGCGCCACACCGTGAGTATATTAACAGGAAGAAAGGAAAACACAATTTTCACACCTATGTAGCTCTGTGATCCCTCATTCGATTGGAACCAAATTTTCTAGAGACGTGCCGCCCAGTTAGGGGAGTCTACATACTAAATTTGAAGAAAATCGCTCCAGCCATTTCCGAGATACGAGCGAACAAAATTTCATTTTAGTTTCTTCGTTTTTTTCTTCTTCATCTTCATTTCGCACACTTCGCAAAATTCGCCATAAAACACGAATGCGTACTCAGATTGGGCTGAAATTTGGCACGTTTAAAGGGCTCATTAAGGCGGATCTCCGTACCACCTTTGGTAGGAATCCGATGAACATTCACGGAGTTATGACCGATTATCTGCGTAAAATAAGGTCGAAGGTCTGTCACGCCTACAGGGTAAACCCTTGGTTGAAAATTGATATATAGATGGAGCAACCATCGTAGGAGTGCCTTTTTGTGGTTTGAAAGGAATCGGGAGGCCAAGTGACTATTGGAGCACTTGACCTTGCTATTTCGGAAGGCCAAATGTTGCCATCTCATTGATTTTTTTGAGTTTACCTAATAAATCATTCAGCTGCATTTATAATTTACTCAGTTATACTACATTGCAAGTTATTCTGTAGGGAATTCAGCTACAAACAAGTCACCCTGTAGTCAGATCAGCCAGAAGAAGGTACCTAATAGAGAGTTCAGCTACAAAGAAGCCATCATGTAGAGAGTTCAGCTCAAATAAATCACCCTGTAGAGAATTCAGCTACAAACAAATTGCCGTGTAGAGAGATCAGCTAGAAGAAGTTACCTTGTAGAGAGCTCAGTTACAAAGAAACAATCATGCAAAGAGTTTAGCTGCAAACAAACCACCCAGTAGAAAGTTCCGCTATAAACAGATCACACGGTAGAGAGTTCAGTTAGAAACAAGTCATCCTGTAGATAGACCAGCTAGAAGAAGTCACTTTGTAGAGAGTTCAGCTACAAAGAAACCACCATGTAAGAGAGTTCAGCTGCAAACAAATCACCTGTAGAGAGTTCAGCTAGAAACAAGTCACCCTGTACAGAGATCAGCTAGAAACAAGTCATCCTGTAGAGAGTTCAGCTAGAAGAAGTTACATTGTAGAGAGTTCAGCTACAAAGAAACTACCTTGTAGAGAGTTCAGCTGCAAACAAATTGCCCTGTAGAGAATTCAGCTACAAACAAATCACCCTGTAGAGAGTTCAGCTAGAAACAAGTCACCCTGTAGAGAGATCAGCTAGAAACAAGCCACCCGTAGGGAGTTCAGCTAGAAGAAGTTACATTGTAGAGAGTTCAGCTACAAAGAAACTACCATGTAGAGAGTTCAGTTGCAAACAAATTGTCCTTTAGAGAATTCAGCTACAAACAAATTACCCTGTAGAAAGATCAGCTAGAAGAAGTTACCTTGTAGAGAGTTCAACTAGAAACAAATCACCCTGTAGAGAGTTCAGCTAATTTGCAGCTGAACTCTCTTCATGGTAGTTTCTTTGTAGCTGAACTCTCTACAATGTAACTTGTTCTAGCTGAACTCTCTATGGGTGGCTTGTTTCTAGCTGATCTCTCTACAGGGTGACTTGTTTCTAGCTGAACTCTCTACAGGGTGATTTGTTTCTAGCTGAACTCTCTACAAGGTAACTTCTTCTAGCTGATCTTTCTACAGGGTAATTTGTTTGTAGCTGAATTCTCTAAAGGGCAATTTGTTTGCAACTGAACTCTCTACATGGTAGTTTCTTTGTAGCTGAACTCTCTACAATGTAACTTCTTCTAGCTGAAGTTTCTACAGGGTGATTTGTTTGTAGTTGAATTCTCTACAGGGCGATTTGTTTGCAGCTAAACTGCTGAACTCTCTACAATGTAACTTCTTCTAGCTGAACTATCTACAGGGTGATTTGTTTGTAGCTGAACTCTCTACAAGGTAACTTCTTCTAGCTGATCTTTCTACAGGGTAATTTGTTTGTAGGTGAATTCTCTAAAGGGCAATTTGTTTGCAACTGAACTCTCTACATGGCAGTTTCTTTGTAGCTGAACTCTCTACAATGTAACTTCTTCTAGCTGAAGTTTCTACAGGGTGATTTGTTTGTAGTTGAATTCTCTACAGGGCGATTTGTTTGCAGCTAAACTGCTGAACTCTCTACAATGTAACTTCTTCTAGCTGAACTATCTACAGGGTGATTTGTTTGTAGCTGTAAAGAATTCAGCTACAAACAAATTACCCTGTAGAAAGATCAGCTAGAAGAAGTTACCTTGTAGAGAGTTCAGCTACAAACAAATCACCCTGTAGATAGTTCAGCTAGAAGAAGTTACATTGTAGAGAGTTCAGCAGTTTAGCTGCAAACAAATCGCCCTGTAGAGAATTCAACTACAAACAAATCACCCTGTAGAAAGATCAGCTAGAAGAAGTTACCTTGTAGAGAATTCAGCTACAAACAAATCACCCTGTAGAGAGTTCAGCTACAAACAAATCACCCTGCTTCATCTTTTCTTCTTACTGTAGTAAAGAAAAAAATGATAGGTTATAAAGCCCTAAAACCGGCCATAGGCCGGCTTTGGGGTATACAAGTACAAAAAGAAGTGAAATCTAATCGAAAACAGCCAAGCTGTAAAAAGAGTGTGGCTCTGAGAAAGGCTATGGTGAAAAAAGATGTGAAATCCAAGGTGGCGGCCAAGAAATGGCTGTGATGGTAGGTTAATGGTAAAAATTTTAATAACAACAATTCAGATGAATTTTGTGCCAAGACCAAGCAGCACCAAATTCACCTGAATTGTTGTTATTAAAATTTTTACCATTAACCTACCATCACAGCTATTTCTTGGCCGCCACCTTGAATTTCACATCTTTTTTCACTATAGCCTTTCTCAGGGCCGCACTCTTTTTTTACAGCTTGGCTGTTTTGGATTAGATATATATATATATATATTCAGCAACTGTGAAGGATTCTTAATAGTGTTACATGCTATGACTGTTCTATTAGAGTATTTGACTGACTGCTCTATTAGTGCTGTCTTTTTTTGGGGGGGGGGGGGGGAGGCTTGGATCCGCCACTGTCCCCCTGCTTTGTATAGCTACCTACTACCCTGGTCATGGTACACCTCCCTTGTCAAACCATGGATCCACCCCCCTATTATCTGCAGAAGACTGACCATGACCACCAAGCCACAAGGAATTAAGGACACAAGCTCCAGCTGTATGCATGTTCTAACATAGTGGTAAAATTAATTGTAATGATACTACTGTGCATTTAGTAGTAGTGGTTGTTTCACTTGTTCGTATTTACATACTGTATGGTTCCACTGATGTTGGTTGTATGATTCCTGTGTGATTGATAATCAAGTCATTTGTGTGCTGAACTGAACCTGGACATGGTGACTGTCACCACTAGTAGCTGTCACATATATGGCGAAAGTGAAGGCACAATCATCCAAACCTGGGCCAGAAATGGTGGTAGTTCATACTGAAAGTTCCACCCTCCTTGTATGGCAATTGGTACACTCTGGTTGCTCAATACTACCTACTTTTCTGAGTGACCTATTAGCTTTTCTATGCTGATCAACAACCACTAAAATATAATCAGAATTATTTCATTACATTTTAATAAACTGCTTGCAATGAAATCATAGATTTTCATTACATTTTTAAGTAATGAAAACTTTATAATTCACTACCCTGTTCATTGCAATTTCGACACATTATGTTCCAGTAGTGCTTGCAACAGCTGACATGCCTCTACTTGTCTTTCACCTTATAAGATACTCTTCAGTGCCAATCTCCCCCCAGTCCCTTAATCTAATTAAACAAAGTGACCCCAGTGCTTACAGCACTTTACTTCAGAACAAACTGTTAGAGGATGCAAAATTGTTAAATCAGTGCATGACCAACAACGTCCCTACAACTGCAGCCCACTAAGCAAGTACTACTGCAAGAAATGCAAAAGCTGGATCCCTGCTGGACTTTTCTTAACTATTACAAATCAGAAGGGTGGCACCACAAAGGTAGTACATATCAATGATTTGCATCCCTTGCTAGAGACCCTGATCAGTGATAGTAGTGATCAAGCATGGAGCCCACTACTCTTTGATCACATGGAGGATGAAGACACCTACATTACAACTCTCTAAGTGATTGCATATAATAATTATAATGGACAAAATAACAAGTGACCAAATCTGTTAGTATACCTGCTGTCTTGTGTTATTGGTCCACCTTACTATTACTTGCTCTAGGGTAAAGTGTATAATAATTAGCATATTAATTTGTAGTAATGGTTTTATCTATATGTGGTCAACATTAGTTTTTGTGTTGTGGTTGTATGATGCATGAGTGACTGATTATCATTCAATATCAAGCCATTTGTGAGTTGCTACTAACTTTATAATTATGAAGTACATGCAATTCATATCCTAACACTTGCACTATAAAGTTCAAATTTAATTGCTTAGATTTATTTATGTAGCATGTTCTTTTTACAGCTAATCAAACACCAATATGTCAATGATCTTTGACAAGCACCACCAAGCATTTAGTTTAATACAAGTTACTTAGACACATAGTAGTACATAGTCTCTTGATGTATATATGTATTTCATGTACGATAATAGTTACACCAGTTTTAAGTAATATTCTGGCTTGACGGGCTACAAATATACATCCGGTATCATTAACAAGTAATGCAACACATCCCAAAATGCAGTGTATATATTCAGTTGGCAACTGCGTTATGTAATCTATATGCTTCTTAGCCATTTCTTACGCATGGATTGTTGTTCACTACATACAGTAATATAGTCATATAGTTTGATCTTCACTATACTACATACAATGTTGTTTTACAAAGGTACCAAGTAATTTTATTTCACTCCTGAGTTTAGTAGTAATTCTAGTATTTGCTATTAATATTCATGCCCAAATCAGCACTCAACATTTTTTGCATCCCTGGAATGTGTAATTATCCCACTCATACAACTAGCTAACTAAGCAATTAATAAAGTAACACACACATAAATAATGCAATACTCTCACACGCACACAAACACATACTCAGTTACGAGTGTCTAGTATGTAAATTAGAAAAACAAGCATAACACACACACACACACGCACACATACTGAATAGATATACATGAAAAGTTACACACAACATCAAACATAATTATGAGTCACTGCCATCATCATCATCATCACCATCATCATCATCATCACTGCTATTAGTAGCAGCACCACTCATATCTCTGTATGTTATAAACACATATCATAAAAGATATTATACATACATTAGCAACTAGTACCTAAAAATATTATGTAAGTGCCTGTTAGCAAGGGATCTGATGGGTGATTTAGAAGTAATTGCCTCAGTACGTATATATGCATACTGTAGCTAAAAGGCTCATGTTTACAGTAAGAGCAAACATCAGTGTTAATTATAGTACACTATAGGCAGCTTGTTTATACTGAGGGATGATGTGTAATCTTCGTGGTAATATTGTTCATATTGGTAATGCAAAATAACACTGTACATACATTAGACAAGCCATTTGTAATATAAACAGAGGAATACATACTTGTGTCAACTCAGTTAAAGATATATTGTACACGCTACTAAAGATATGTATAAGTAAATGCCCATGTCAGAGATGGGTTTCTGGGGTTTCGACAGAAACTCCCTTTTAAATTTAACTCAGTGGAAGTCTAAATGCATAAACATTGTTGTACTGACAATTATTTGTCATATCAAACAACTATATACCACTGTATTTCAGTAGCATGCATGCAGCTGCACTTAACTGATACCATTTATAGATATTAAACCCTCAGCAACACTTCACTTTTTATCTCCACTGCATTAAAAACAATTAAGATACTCTAATAGAGCAGTCAAGTAACTACTCTAATAGAGCAATCAAAGCTACAGCTTATAGTCACCGTCTTTGCCCTATAGTTGGCTATAGTATTTATAGTTTAAAGCATTGGATTTATTGTAAATGCTAACTAAAAGTAGCCTAAAATCCAATCTCAGAGCTTCTAAAATCTCAAATTTTTCTGGAGAAATGTCATCAGATGCCTTATCCAGCTATACCAACTTTCAGAAACTCCTTTTAAAAATCCTAGATCTGCCACTGCATGTCATGTACCGTATGGAGGGAAACTTTAGCGCCGTTAAAATTTGGTGAATTTGGTGATTGACCATGAATTCGCCAAATTTTCCTCATCCAAATATTTTGGTGGCGAAAATAGCAAACCAAGCCTCGAACTAATCAATTTTCTACTTGACCAAGGGATAGTGGGCCAGGCATTACACTAGAGCCAAGCCTGCCTCGACTACCTCACTAGGTAGCTAGTTACTGTACACGTGGTATCCTCAAACTTCACCTCGAAACGGGCATGACAAGTATAGCGAGTCCTACCATGTTAAGTATGATATTCACTATTCCAGAGGGTGTAGATCTACTGTCTATATAGTATAATCTTTTTGTTGGTAGCTGACTCCAGGCGCCGAATCATTGTGAGAGGCGTGGTACTCCAGTTCTTGCTTCAGCCACAGCGATTATGATCTAATTACGGTGTGCGCTTTGCTAACAATTCGCCAAATTTTATTTCACCAACAGTGATATTTTGCTTGATTCGCCAAATTTTCCCCCCTCCAAAGTTTCCCTCCGTACGGTACACATGTATTAAAGACATTTAATAACACAAGTATAAGTAAAAATCCCATTTGAGTACAGTGGAAATAAAAAAAAGCAATGAAACAAGGGAGGTCATCTACACCTGCAGCTATACTATAGTGGACAATTTCACTCACGTACAGTCTATATAGCAATGACCTAAATGTCAACTAGTATAGTAGGTGTAGTTGGTGTTAAATTGCTTTTTATTTCTATGAAATCCCTATTCAATTAAGTGCAAAATTTCTTTTTTTTCTATAATTGCAATTGTTGTTCACATTTTTTTGTACCAACATAATTCATTACTGCTGAACCATCACATGCTGCATCAAAGGCAAGAATAGCACTAGACACATTGTAAAAGTTAATTGCATGAATCAATGCGCTCCCCCATAAATAATAGCTGAAATGTGAAGTGGCCATTCTGCTTAATTTTTAGCTACGGTACAGCTCAAATGTAATGTTGTCTCATGAGAGTGCAAGCAATTAAAAAAAAACTTGCTAATTAAAGGGCGTGGCACCCATTTGTTTGTGAGTATTAATTCCTAAGGAAACAGGATGAATACTTGCAAGCGAAACAGGTGCCACACCCTGAGTTTTTTTAATTGCTTGCACTATTGTGAGATGATGTTGCATTTGAACAGTACCATATGCTCCACCCATTATACTTATACAATGTTAAAAACGAAGAACAGTACAAGCAGAACCTCTACAATCAATCCAGTCACTACAGAATTTATGACTAAACGCATGCTTTGACTATTAATTCTGAAGCACAAGGTGGTAATTCTGTTAGTTTCAGCTGTTATAAGTAGCTTTATTCTTAGTTGGCTGTAGGTATCTGTCAGGATGTCAGTGATTTTTTAGAAAATTCAGTTAACAACAATTTCATAAAGAAAAGATTTGGGGTTGCTCTGAAGACAGTTCTGTGCTTGATTATGTAGAACAAATACTCATAAGCTGATATGTAGGAAAAGGTTAGACTGGTTTTTTTGGGTGATATTTTTGGACACAAATACCCAAACCTCCGTGGTCCCTACTATACAGCACTACCATACTATAATTAATATGATCATGTTACCATACACATACCTTAGGCGGGAATAAACTGGACTTTTCTTGCAGCAGAACTTTACAGACAATAGAAATATTATAAATGTAACTAGTGGAAGTAAAGCAAATAGAAGAACAATAACATCATTTACAATTTTCTTAGCATCCAGTGATGTAAAAGGGATACCGACATTTAAACTGACAACCATCAATGCAACTAACAAGATCATCTGGTCAAGTGAATTTAGCTTTTTATCTTTGTATGGTTGTAACCATGCATGAACTGCTGCAATCACAAAACACACAACTTGAAGAATATAAAATCTTGTGTTGCTGTCAGTGATAATGTATAAATCAAGGAAGAAAAATATTACAAGTCGACACATCAAGTAAAAAGAAGCAACCCAGTGATATTTTAATTTGTAACATTGTTGGAATTGATCTAACAGAGGCATTATTTTAAAAAAGTTGATTTTTTTGCATCTTTTCAAAAATGGTTGTAGAAATAGAAAAATGGGCAGTCCAAGTGCCACTACAAACAAGCACACCAGGGCAACAATTCCATATATTATGTGACGTCCACTAAAATATTTGATGTCGGGAGATAAATAAGTGTAAAGTCTATCAGTTCCATGAAATGATAATGGTCTAAGCAACCGCAATGATGTAGATGACAATGATGTGTAGAACAACAAGATTAGCAAACATGTAGAGCGTGCTATACCAGTTCTAGAAAAAACGGCAGTTACCTTTGGAGAACGTCTTGCTACTCTTGGAATCAAAAATTTTGAAATCAAAAACAGCATAAATGAAATAGCTAGTGGATGTATGTAATGAATAAACTGCTGATCAATTCCACTTAATCCTTTAACAAAGCACACCCTATTGAGAAATTTAGGAGTTAGATTTGTAATGCCAGATATGATTGTAACAAACTGTACAACACCATCAGAAACAACCAGATTTTCTCCTATGAAGAGATCAAGTATGCTATAGAAGTAAATGATCCCATACACATATCCTGTGATGGTTGGAGCTTTAACAAAGTACATCACAGATATTACAGTGAACAATGCTACAATCCAGTACAATACTACTATTATCACAACTAGAACTGTCCACATCACTTGACATTTACTGGTGGGGATACAATCACTTGAGTCAAATGCTAAAGTATAGTTAGTGTTGCATTCACTACAAGCAGTTCCTTTTCGGTGTGCATGACATTGATCATAAGACAGGTCACAAAATTTTTCGGTGATTTCACATGAATAATACTTGCAGTAGTCATTGGGACAATCTCCTATAGCTATATTTCCATTAATTTGTCCATACCAATATCCTTTCTTAATTTTAGCCTTGTTATTGTCACATTGCACCAAATCAGAAACGCTATTACAAACACATAATCCATGCTTCTTGCTGTGCTTATAACCAGTGTAACAAGGATATATGGGCACCTCTATTTCTACTGTGAACAGTCGCACTTTTTTTGCTATTGTACCAATGACTGGAGACAAGTACAACCAGACTGAAGTAGGGACATCTTCATTGCCAATCAGCACAACATCCTGTAGTGTATTATTACGTACCAATACATACTCATAGTTAGTAAGACCTTTCAAATGGTACTGATCACAATTTCTACTACACTTGACCTGAAAGAGACAAGGTTCTGCACTGTTGTTAAAATAATCCACCATTGCTGCAGTAACTGATATTTGTTCACCCAACATTACACCACGTGATAATGAATATGTTCCACCATTATTACAAAGAGAACTATGGCACACTGCTGATGAGTTTAATGTCATACTGTATGGGGATGTAGCAATTTCATCAACGGTATGCACCTTTTCATATGAGTTACGTGAATCGACAGATCTTTTATAAGTAAAATTTTTAAGCATATACATAAACGATTGCTCACTAGTTGGTTGCCTTTTAACACTATTAGCTGCTTCAACTGGAATGTTGATAAAAATAGAACTTCCGGCAGCATGAGCTTCATTGTCATAAAACTGTACAGAATAATTACCTTCAGAACTACATTCAGCAGAGAATAAAACCCAAGGTGGATAAGTAGGAGAAGAAGGATAGTCTGCATAGATAGCTCCTCCACCTAAGGCTGCAACATTTCTGATAAATTTTATATCAACATCATCAGAAAGAACTGCTAGTGAAAAATCAGTAAAATAAATACCAGCACCATTTAAAGCTGCATTGTTCTGGAAAAGTACTGTGTCACTGATCGTCAAATTGCTGTATCTCAAAAATAATGTGTTGTCATTGTCAAAATTATTAGTAAAACTTGTACGTGATAGATGTACATTACCCAGAGGTCCATTATTATGGCCATCATATGCAAGATGCACTACATGTGTTTCTTTGTTACTATTGTTGGGTTTACTATTGTTGGAGAATGTAGAATTGAAAATCTCAATACCAACATCAAGATCATGACGTAAAGTAGGGTTATACACATTGTAAATATACACCACTGGATTATTGTCATTGTTGCTACTAAACTGCGAGTTTGTTATGCAACATTGAAACCCTAAACTTTCTTCTCCATTAATCTGCAAACCTGAATTATTTGTTGCTATTAACTTATCAAACTTTAGTACACAATTATGAGGTTTGCCTCGTATGTCCTGCACCACTTGAGTACCCACTAATGTCAAGTCAGAAAAGTTAACAGACAGATTTTTAGAATATGATTCCATGTATATTCTTATATCACTTTTGCCTGGTTTAAATGATGAATCATATATTGACAATGAGGAATTTGTAGAACTAATTTGAATAAAAATACTGTTCACAATTGTAGAATTAGTTATAATAAAATTAGCAAAACTTCCATTAGAGTAATAGTAAATTGCATTACCTTCACCTCCAACTTTGTTATTTTCAAAATAAACTTGGGTCAGATATAAAGTTATGTTCTTTTGTTTTGCACTAACATAGATCCCTGCACCATGGTAAGCTGAATTATTCAAAAATGTACAGTTCACAATATGGATCATTGATGACGCAGATAATTCATTGGTCCATATACTAATGCCACCACTATATTGGTCTTGACTGTAATGAATGTATCCATTATTTTCAAATGCACTGTTAATAACACTTAATTGTAACATTTGATCTTTTAATACTTGAAAGATGAGTAATCCACCAGTGTGGTCTTCAGTAATATTTCCATTATATGAGAATATAGCATTTGTAACCATGATCATTCCGGATGCATTAACGATAGTAACTCCATAAGTAATAGAATGCTGGAAAATGCAGCTGTTAATTATTATTATACCAGATGACTGTTCCACTGAAACTGCTCCAGTAAACCCTGTACCTCCACACTGGTCCCATGTAATACCTGAAATATCAATGTTCTTACAGTTTACAAATGATACTCCACCAGTGTTGTTACAACTGATAACTGTACCATTATTTCCTGATATCCCAATTGTTGTATGACCGCTTATCTTAATAAGAGATGATAATGGAACTATTGATGAAATGATGGTGATTAGTGTGTTATCTCTGACATAGTTTAGTGCACTTTCTAGTGATGAACACTCACAGTTAAGATGATACTTGCAACAATCAATATTGCTACTTCCATTAACATTTACAGTTATAACTCTCTTGTACTTCTGATCATCTAATCCACAAGTACAATGGAAGTGTAGGCATAAAAATAGAAGCAAGAACCAGGACAACATCTAAAAACCACAAGCATTTATAACTAATTTTCAATAATATTTTAGCATCAATTAATATGTACTGTGTAGTACTTAAAGAAGTACCTGTACAAGGAAATATTGGTAGGAATCATACAACTACAGAGTTATGTAACAAGGTATATAGGTCAGCGCTGATACAGGTCACCAATACCTGCAGCTATGCTGGCACATGTTTAATTTATACAGCTTACACATAAATTAGATGCCCACCATAGTGACTTCCTTGTTTCATAATTTTATATTCCTATACGATCCCTACTAGGAATTAAAATTCTTTAGAAATTGGTACGCATAAAACACTTTGATCTTTGGGAGACAATAAGGTCTTTAAAAAAAATCCACTAAATGACCTGCTAGCAGGTTCTTAAAATGTAAAAACCTATTAGCAGAAAAGACCTCAAGTATTGCAATCTCCCTTTTGATCATTGATCTGCTATGCTCTCTCCCAAGCAAATTACAGGCTAATAGCATGCAGTATGCAGAATCACCCAAGCCATTGACCACTCCACTCCTTTTATAAGTATGATGCCTAAAGCAACTCAACTGTGGGAGGTACCGTTTATGTTGTAGCTAGTAGCTACGTTTGTCAAGATGAATGGAGAAGTCCAGTAATATCGTGTAATATTCTGTTTAGAGCCCATCTGTTTTCTAGAATACTGTGTTCAATTAAACTATAGAAGAGCTTTAACAGAGACCTTGGTCTTTATACTGCTGTTGAGCAATAAATACAACAACTTGTGACAACTCATCGTCATCGTAATCACTCAAGCCCTTTGCTACTTTAATGCACCACAGCACTCATATCAAAACATGCTATTGGGATTTGTAAAGTCAGAATGGCAAAAATGAAAATTACAAAGCTACTGCCAGTAATCATTTTACTTGCAATACGGTGCATTACCAGTGTCCCTTGTTTGCTACTTACCCTTAGATCATGAAATAGACTAATTGAACTTGGATTGTCTGAAAGGTCTCAGGCTGGATGGAGTACTCCTTCAATTTCTCCAATACAAACTCCATACATTTTGCATCACTTTGTATTTTTAAGTTTTGCAAGCACTAGACATGTCAAATTTCATAAACTTTAGTGCCATTCATCTCCTTATGAATTATTCTATCTGATTCCGTCCATAGAAAATTTTTAATTGCCATGGTTATGGCGTGATGCTGGTATTTAGTTATAACACATGGATTTTGTATTGTTAAGTTGCTACTTTGTTGTAAATTTGTAGCATGTAAACACCTTGGCACCGATATGATTTTGTATAATTGGAAAGAGGAGGGTTATGCATGTGTAATGGTTGCTGAACAAAATTGATACCACCTCCAGAACAAGTATTAAGATGAATAATGTAACCAGTGCTCAAATTGTAAAAATGTAAAATAACATGAAGGTATACTAATTTCTCAGTATGAAAACCGGGGAGGTGGGGAGCTAACATTTCAAGGGTTTAATTTTAACCATCAGAGTTTTTAAAGTCATCAGTTTGTAATATTAAGTAAATAATTATAAGTATGATGTTTGTCATAGCATCTTACAAGCCCAAAGCAAGATTATTATATTCTAGATCCATGTGCCTAAAATCTACTAGTATTTTAGACACAACTAGCAGTCTCACTTCTAGCTTTAGGATGCTGGAGGTCAGTCGCTAATACATGTATGACAACAGACTATCTTGAAATTGTTACTGTTCTATGACAGCACAGTATATGCCTACTTGACTGCTCTATTAGAATGTATGCATGGCTGTTCTATTAGAGTAAATTGATCTGGGACCAGATCCTGTATTTTTACATACACTGTTGGGATAGTACCCTCTTACTTTTCACCTTTGATATATTAACTCTCTCACTGCCATAACCACAATATGGCAGTTTCAATATATAAACACCCAATAGCATCACATTCTAAATGCTCTGTAGCTTCAGTTGAACATTTTAGTAGCCCCTGCTAGTGGGCACGCCTTTAAGTAAATGAGAACAGGGATAACTGGTCTCTTGTGCACTATTGCATAGTTAGATTATGCAATTGCGTACTTTCAGAATGTCGACAACAAGCATTGTAGATGATTCTTTGAAGTGATGATGACACTACTAATAAAGAGAAACAGTGAAGATGACTGCTCTATTAGCATATTTTATTGGACACTGACTGTTCTATTAGAGTATTTCAATCTTTTTCATGCAAAATAGTAAGTAGCAGTTGCTCAATGATTAACAAAGCAATTCCTGCATCTATTGTGCTAGAATAATGCTCAACACTATTTCCAGCCTGTTATACCTCACATTTTGCTAGCATAGCATTTATGATGATAGTTATGATGATGACGATTGGCACGAATGGCTATTAATCGGTATCGGAACACCTAAATAACCGATACAGATTGATACCAAAGCCCAATATTGGCACCGATACAATACCGATCCGATTATACGTGGAACACTAAATATAGCACGTCATCAATTGTGATGGCTGAATGGGATTGTTTTCGTAACATTCCTTGCATAACTGTCCCAAGCATGCATGACATTGTAAATTGCTAAAACAGTCAGACTAATCCTACCAGTTGGTTCTATGACTAGAAATAGATTACATTAACACTTACTGATAGCCTGACACAGAAAATTAAGCAACCCCACACAGACTGCATGATGGATCATGTGTGTGACACTGTAAAATGCTAAAACTAGCCAAACTAACCCTACCAGTTCGTTATACGACTACAAATAGATTATATGACAACTTACTGAAAGTCTGATCACTGAAAATATAAGCGAATTGGGTACTCAAGAAAATCGCTCCGAGCAAGACCAGAAAGTACAATAAAACACTTAAAGCACTGCTATGCTTGTATATACGAAGAATACAACACTCGGGGGGTGTCTCAAGGCAAATACAGCACCCGACTTTACCTCGTGCTGCATTAGCCCCTTGACACGTCCCCTTGTGTTACATTTCTGTACACATGTGTGGTGATGCTTTAACTATAACGTACTGTTCTCAAGCATTTCAAGAATGTTAAGCCCACAGACGCTGTAGTAAGCTTTTTCTTTAAACTAGCAACCGCATTAACCACAACAATGTACTTTGTGGTAAAAACTCTATTTCCAAGAAACAGCTCAGGTTATACCAAAACTACCTTGTGGTTAACAGTCCAGTTTCCAAGAAATGAATCATAAAACAACACAGAATGGACACATATATGACATAACACAGGAAAGAAAAAGGCTGATCCAAGTCTTTAAGGATTCTGTTTATAACATGGGGTTTCTCTGGAGGACATTATATGCTATGAAGGCAAACAAAGTAAAGATTTTCAGGCACAACAAATTAATAAAGTTTGTTGTATTAGCGGTATTAATTCCTACAGGTATTTCCTTTAAACAGTTTCTGCTGACAGAGACACTGTTACCGAGCATTAAAATGCTTGGAGGTATGTTAACAAAGTTCAATCATTCCTAAGCACAAAGCGTAATTTGTTTATTAACTATACTGTACACCTGTATACTAAGGAAGTTAACACCAAATAAGATTTTGTGCCTATTTTACCAGTAGTATGTTGCATTCCATGCATATAATACAAGAAATTTACATTGAGTAGGGACCATCGAAATAAAAAGCTATGAAACAAGGGGGGTTTTTAGTCTTATACTCTGGGCAACAAATTTATAAACCACCTTATCACTGTTGCACACATTCTGAATAAAACATTCACTAGCAATAAAAGCATTGCTGCTGGTGTAGACAACCTTCTAGTCTTGACAGTTTGTGTGTGTGTGTGTGTGTGTGTGTGTGTGGGAGGGGGGGAGGGGGGACAAATTAACTGTCTGGTCACTGTTGCACATTTCCTGTGAACACCAAGTATATAAGTAGATTACATCATTGTACATAGTATCTAATCAAAAACAGCCAAGCTGTAAAAAAAGGTGCAGCCCCCAAAAAGGCCATGGTGAAAAAAGATGTGAAATCCAAGGTGGCGGCCAAGAAATGGCTGTGATGGTAGGTTAATGGTAAAATTTTAATAACAACAATTCAGGTGAATTTTGTGCCGCTTGATCTGGCGGCCAAGAAATGGCTGTGATGGTAGGTTAATGGTAAAAATTTTAATAACGACAATTCAGGTGAATTTGGTGCGAAGACCAAGCGGCACAAAATTCACCTGAATTGTTGTTATTAAATTTTTTACCATTAACCTACCATCACAGCCATTTCTTGGCCGCCACCTTGGATTTCACATCTTTTTTCACCATGGCCTTTTTGGGGGCCGCACCTTTTTTTTACAGCTTGGCTGTTTTTGATTAGATATCACTTCTTTTTGTATTTGTATACTGCAAAGCCGGCCTATGGCTGGCTTTGGGGCTTTTTTAACCCATTTGTTTTTTTTATTTACCACAGGAAGAAGAAAAGAACTTACAGAAGATTTTTAATACTTAAATTATTTTTGATTTATTAGTAATTATACAAATTATATACATATACTGTATTTATTACATGCCCATTATTCCCCACAGGATATTTTTTAGCAGCTGATCTCTCTACTGGGTGACTTAAAATATAGCTGAACTATATACAGGATGGTTTCTTTGTAGCTGAACTCTCTACAAGGTGACCTCTTCTAGCTGATCTCTCTACAGGGTGATTTGTTTCTAGCTGAACTCTCTACAGGTGATCTGTTTGCAGCTAAACTCTATACATGGTGCTTTCTTTGTAGCTGAACTCTCTACATGATGGTTTCTTTGTAGTTGAACTCTCTACAAGGTAACTTCTTCTAGCTGATCCCTCTACAGGGCGATTTGTTTGTTGTTGAATTCTCTACACGGTAATTTGTTTGAGGCTGAACTCTCTACATGGCGGTTTCTTTGTAACTGAACTCTCTACAAGGTGACTTTTTCTAGCTGAACTCTATACAGAGTGATTTGCTTGTAGCTGAACTCCTTACATTGTGTCTAGTTTCTAGCTGATCTCTCTACAGGGTGATTTGTTTGTAGCTGATGTCTCTGCAGGTTGATTTGTTTGTAGCTGAAGTCTCTACAGGGTGATTTGTTTCTAGCTGATCTCTCTACAGGGTGATTTTTTGTACCTGATCTCTCTGCAAGTTGATTTGTTTGTAGTCGATCTCTCTACAGGGTAATCTGTTTGTAGCTGAACTGTCTATAAGGTGATTTGTTTGTAGCTGATCTCTCTACAGGTTGATTTGTTCAGGGTGATTTGTTTCTAGCTGATCGCTCTACAGGTTGATTTGTTAGTGGTGTAGACATCACAAAGAAGATCAGTTGAACTAATTAGAGCATTGACACAATAAGATTGTTTCATTAATTTTGGTACAAGACTGTTACAAGTTGTATTACAACAAAACACCCATTTTACAAACACAAATTCGTTACAGCATGTACTTGGCTTCAGTAAATTGTTTGGAGATAAGATCGCTTTAGTTAGCAACGTGTATCAACAGTTTCCAACTCTTCAACTTTTGCATCCCAGATGCCCAATAAGGCAGACATTAACACGTACGGAGTAGTATGTGGCTTCTAGTAAATTCGTGGAATTCCCTATACTGTGTTCCTTAGACCCTTTTCTTTCCCCACCCCCACACAAAAGAAAGAAAAGGGTCTGTGTACATGAGACTATAGCACACTAGTTATTACCTAAAATACAGTTAGTTACATACACAGAATCTTGGCACTGGAGCAAAATAAGTTCTACCCAGCAACTTGTGTGTGTATGCACACACAGAGATTTCTATTTAAACCGTGCCTGCATGACCAGAGTGGACGCCAGCATGTACATGTGCACACGGCTAGTTCCCACAATGACTAGTCACCATAGGTATTCAATGTATGACAATATGGGTATACCTTTTCGTCCCTTTTCATAACGTACATGGCACCTTATGGCACGGCAGCAGTCAACTGAGGGATTGGAACCCGTATGGCCTACACACTCACTCTATCCAGATAAAAGGACTTCGTGATGTGAAGAGATATCACAAATGTCAAATATACCGACAGCTATTCTGTTCAAAATCAGCCCGCTGATCAGGGTGCCTCAAATCACAAACAGAAGTCTCGAATGGTCGCCCACGTGCGCATTCTTAAAACGTTGGCGCACGTGACTATGTACGACTGAACGATGTGCGTGGCAGTTGGCCAACACATAAACGTTGACCAACATAAACACCGGGAGCTGTAGTGTAACGTGAACAGTAGAATAGTATACTAGACTAAGTTACTTATCCAGCGCTGGTCGAGACTTTCTTGTCGAGCTCGGTCGAGCTTCTCACTAATGGCTGAAATCTCTGGTTAGCTGATGCATAATAGCTTTCATCCCTAGACCAGAACACTCGGGCTGGTTTCCAATGACATCGAGTTTACCAGGGAGGCTGATAGTCCAACATCTGGTCCTCCTGCAGACAGTTGATTTGAGCGAGCCCCACACAGGCAGTAGTCGCTTCAACCGTTGGTACGTCGCGTTTCCTAAAATTTCCGTGCCATACACGGAAAGCCCCACACTGGTAGTGCTCTCTTCAACCGTTCGTACGACCCGTTCGTACGACCCGTTCGTACGACCCGTTCGTACGACCCGTTCGTACGACCCGTTCGTACGACCCGTTCGTACGTCGCGTTTCCTAAAATTTCCATGCCATACACGGAAAGCCCCACACTGGTAGTGCTCTCTTCAACCGTTCGTACGCCCTCGTACGTCGCGTTTCCTAAACTTTTCGTGCCATACACGGAAAGCCTCACACTGTGCGGCAGTCACGTTTCCTAAAGTTTTCGTAAAGAAACGGCGTCAGCATTTCTTAGCTGCCACGTGTGGCATGGCTAGCAATGTGGAAAGCGAAGAAGCAAGGGAAGAGAGGCTCAGAAGAAGAAGAGAGCGTGATAGACTTAGAAGAGAGAGGGAGACCGCGGAAGAAAGACACGCAAGGTTTGTGTTATGCACCTATCAATGTTAAGCCCCACTACCCCCCTCCCGGGCTTACTAGGGGATTAGTGGGGGATTTTGACCTGATTTGATCTGAAACTCTGCCCCACTAGTGGGGCATTTGACCGCTCGAAGTTTTAGGCGTTTGTTTTAACTTGCAAGCTAAAGGAATTGACCTGTTTCCTAAAGTACCTAACAGCCATACTACATGGAGATTTGACCACTAGTTGTTCCCCCATGGGTAGAGAATTTGATTTTTCAAAAAGTCAAATCCCCACCATTTCCCCCATTACGCCCGGGAGGGGGTAGGTGGGGGATAACATTGATAGGTGCATTAGTATCCAAGCTGACCCACTGAGGTGACACGTGGTACGCTCATGCAGGTTGGCTAGATGCAGAGAACAAGACAGGAATAGACGTGCAACTAGAGCCAGTGATGGAAACATTCGAGCCATAACTATACCTAGTCTCGCGTGGCCAGACCGCTTTTTTCCGTATATTGGGTGGGGAAAAAGGGTCTGGTGCAACTCCAATAGCTGTTTACTTCTGAGCCGTCCCCACATTCCGGGGACGCTAATTGAATAACATTGGTCACAAAGGAGGTGCCATGACGTCAGTAAAACTATGAAGTATTCCTACACTCCTGCTCCGGTTGTGAGTCTTGTTACACGATGAGGATTAACTTTCAAGACGCTATAAAAGAGACATCGGAGCAAATTAAGATTCGTTTAAAGGATAAACAGATCTCTAGTTAACTTACTGACGTCATAGCACTTCCTTTGTGACCAATGTTATTCAATTAGCGTCCCCGGAATGTGGGGACGGCTCAGAAGTAAACAGCTATTGGAGTTGCACTAGACCCTTTTTTCCCCACCCAATATACGGAAAAAAGCGGTCTGGCCACGTGAGACTAAACTACACCTGAGCAAGAACAGAGCCTGAGCTTACAGGGTTGGCATGCTGTACACCATCACTTTGTTCAACAGTGGGCAGCACCCATAGTAGTTAGTGTTTTATTTTATTAATTACAAATTATATACATGTGTAAATTAATACTGTTGTAGTGGACCTGGAGCAAACCACTTCCCCTTTGCCTTCAGATTGGATACAAGAAGCTATTCCTTCCACTTCACAATGCATTCATGAAGCCACACCTTCTCCTAGGTCAAAGCTGTGGGATGAAGATCTCTCTCCTTCATCACAGAGGATGGAACAAAGTCACCAAACCACAAGTGAAGTCAGCAACATGAGTGACGCTGTTGACTCTCTATCCCTCTTGTCACACTACTACATTGACAAAGATGGTTTGTTCTGTGTTTTTTAAATACTGTTATATTATCCTTTTTGTTTAGTGCAAACCCATTCCTTTCCTTGCGGAATCAGTGAAACCACTCCCTCTCCGTGCAGCATGAGTGAAACCGCTGTTTAGTGTATGTAGTTCTGTCCTTATTTGAAACATATGTTCAGTTAGCCAAGGCTCGCCCCATCACATGCTTTTAGCATCTGTCTAGTTAACTCATTTTTATGTTATACTAGTGCAATGGCAGCTGAGGGCTTCGTGCGTGCGTGCGTGCGTGTGTGTACGTACCCAGCTGTTAATTGGGGACCTGCATGGTGACCTGGTGTCAACTGGGAAAGCAGCATACCCATTTGTATATAGGTACTTGGTGTTTACTGGGAATCAAATACCCATCTCAAATAATAGGTGAAGTTCAGTTGGAACTTTGGGTACCCAGACCTTCACTCATGACACATGGCACAGCCTCCTGCAGGATCTAGTCCTACTCCAGAAGATTTGCCTGCACTGACTCAGCATCTCAGTAGTGCACAGATGTCCCAGTGCTAGTTCACTAGGTAGGCATGATTGTGTATACAGTAGCTGAAGATTTTGCTTTTTGTGTGTGTGTGTGTGTGTGTGTGTGTGTGTGTGTGTGTGTGTGTGTGTGTGTGTGTGTGTGTGTGTGTGTGTGTGTGTGTGTGTGTGTGTGTGTGTGTGTGTGTGTGTGTGTGTGTGTGTGTGTGTGTGTGTGTGTGTGTGTGTGTGTGTGTGTGTGTGTGTGTGTGTGTGTGTGTGTGTGTGTGTGTGTGTGTGTGTGTGTGAGAGACAGACAAGATTTGGCAAATTGGTTTATCAAGCATTTAATTTGGTGGATAAAAGTTTAGCATATTGGCTATATTTAGATATGGTATACAATAGCTAAGTTGTAAATTGCCAAATTTGCTAACATCATTCAGTCCCACCAAACCGTTGCCATTTACAGTATGTGGTATGCGTGTAGTTGCAGTGTAGTGTGAATGTATGTATTATATATATATATCAACCTGTGAGAGAAGAGAGTGCGAGTGGGGCAGTGATGAGATGGCATTGAAGTCAAATCATTGGTCTTACAATATAATGTGTAAGGATCCAAACTCAACTACTACTGTTGTTTCCTTGAATGATAGAGGAGTTCAACTGAAATTGCTATAATCTGTAAAATTAATGCAGATTATTTTCCCTGGACAAGATAGATCAAATGCCCTTGCCCTTTGCCTTTTTTATAATGGCTTGGTTTCCACAGGATGTATTCCCATGACTTACAAAAAAATGTAAGTATTATGGTTTGTGAAAATACCATTATGATTCCAATCAGTTGTATCTATAGCTACATGTGACGTCATGAAAATGGAACAGTGAATTTTTGTGTTTTAACACATTGTGAATTGAAAAGTGTGACCACAGTATAAGTTGCTACCATCCCAGAACTCTCTGTCAAGTGTGCTGCACTGCTGGATCTGAGTATCCACATCTGTTTATTTATTATCCAGCACTTAAGTAATAACGCACAGCAAGGACATACAGTAACTTTGGAAATATCCCAAATAGTACAGAGAGCCAGCATTCTGGGAACTGTAATTAACCACTATGCAACAGCATTACAGTGAAGAATTACCAGTTTTAGCTAAAGCTAGTTACAAAGAATCAAATTTGAATTGTCTGTGTGTGTTATATATCTCGAGAGCACCGGGTGGGAATTTGGGTGTTTACTTGTCAACCATGAAATTTAGCATTGTGGGCACCTGAGGTTTTGCATGTATGGTATGTTGTACCTGTATAGCGTGTAGGTATCATTGGTTAATGATGTGACCGTGAAAATGGTAGCTAATAATTATTTATTTTGTATGTATGTGTGTTACATTACTATAGTAACCAGAGTTTAGTTAGCAGCAGCCCTTCATTGTGGTGTGACTCAAGTGTTTCATACCATCACCAAGTGTGAGCTCTGTAAGGTGGGTGTGGTGAAAGATTGTTGCTATAGTAACTATTATATACTGAAATTGCAAGCTTGCAACTGAACGGTATGTGACATTCACTTTATAGTGCAGCGCCTAGTTTACAGTGACTGCTCCAGGTAAACAAACAAGCTGTATTCACAGTGATTTTATGTTGTTTTTCTCTATATAGTTGTCCACGGAATGTGAAGAAGTCTAACAATTAATTGGTTCCCTCAGCAATATGAGATTGGTGATCATACAGTAATGCATGTAGAGTAGTACATCCTGTGGAAAGTTCTATTTAGTTGGTGAGCCATTCACAAAGTGTACGTGTTAATGTGGTGTGTTAAAAAGCTTTCATTAAAATAATGCGTAACATAATTGTGGGGCTAGGAATCAATTGTTTTAGTGGTTTTACGTTTTTAAAATGAAATCTCTTAATCATGAAAATTATGTTCTATTTAATCAAAATAGTAGGCTCAGTACTAATCAAATCTTCTGTGTATCCTTCAAAAAATGTTCACGAAAGTTTAACAAATTAAAGTTGGACCTCAAGATACATTGAGCATGAACTCTGATTCATCAGGTGTTCACGACAGGTTCTGCTAGTAATTGTGCGCAACATGTGGACTAAATGGACATGTGTGCATTCCACTGAACATAGCACTAGTTGATCACAAATGTTCATCTCTTTGTCAACCCTGGCCCCTTGTGGGGTGTGCTGTGTACCATGCCATAGCAGTTTAATTTGAGTGTAGCACACATTATGAGCAAGACTATGCAGATCAGTGTTGATGATTATGTCATATAGTCAATGTTTACATTATGAATGTGTATTGTGTCAAACACCAGAGTAATCTGCCTGATGGAGCCACCTGGCATGTTTATGTGTAAAAATTTGAGGGTGTAACATTGTTATCATAGCAACATACCTTTCACAATTTAACCCAATGTATTGTGCATGGAAGTATATTATATTTGCCTTTTGGAGAGCATATAGTGTGTATATATATGTGCATATATATGTATGTATGTATGTATGTACATACCTTTCAGAAAAGAAAAGAGTTGTCATACAAGTACATAGAGTGTAGTATAATAGGATGGCCATTTATAAAGCTGACGTCACCAGTTTTACTTCTGTTCTGTTGTGTCTGACCTAGTACTACATATGTACCTCTGCACAGTTTTATATTGCATTACTGACAGTGTATCATAGGCGGTGGAGATGGGGACCATGCCACTTTTCTGGGACATGTTTGCTAGAAAGTCGAGATACTCTAATAGAACAGTCAGGATCTGGCTCTATATAGAGCAGTCATGCTATTCAGAGAAGCAGTGTACCAAGCTACTTAGCTACGTATGTATAAGGAGATATAATTGGTGGAAAGTAGTATTGCCAGCTGGCAGTGACCTTTTTTTTTTGGTATTCAACTTAAGCTGTGCTGGCCCCCTCACTCTTTGGCCTGCTCCACCGCCCTGCAGTGTATGCTTGACTGTATTGTAATAATGTGGCAGGGATAACAATTTCTTGCTATACATATGTATTAGTGATGTGTGATATGTGATATATATCGATATATTGTGATAAAACTTTTTATATCGTGATATGATATAAAATCTTTATAATTATCGTGATGTAGGCTGAGGTATAGATTTTAGAGAAAAATGTACCCAAGATGTCATTGTACACTGTACTTTTTTTGATAAAAGGGCTTGCAATGTTATATGCTGGTCATGTACCATGTTGTATTGTACTTCTAGTATGTACATCAGTGCTACAATTGTCATCAGTGTAATACACAAGCTGAATGATGAGTTGTATATCGTGATATATATTGTATCATGATATGCTGTATGCAATAATTGTGATAGGAAAATATCCTATATCACACACCACTAACATGTATACTAAGACACTGGAAGCTAGCATCTTTGAAGTATAAACACTTGAAGTGGTGGCATTAGAATGATGCAGTAGTAAGTTGAGGTTTCTATTGCATCATTCAAACTTTCGTTTAAAGTTATTATACTACTGAAGCTCTCATTGTGTCACTATCTTAGGAAATGGTGGGTGAACTTTGTTAGCCACAACTTTCTTAGTGCCACTTGACCAGAAATGAGACTCTGGACATCGGAGCAAACTCTGGATACCATTTTCTAAGATGAATTGTTCTCCTTTGTGGCCAATACTTTTAATGTGTATTTTTCTTTGACTCTGTCCTAGCACACGTTGCATCTTTGTACATAGCTAAATGTTAATGGGTTAAACATGTAGTACATGCTTACATACGTAGATGTGACTTAACAATGAAAATAGTAATTATACCAACTGTCAGCTAACTATGTAGTGGTTACTAGTAATTGTGAGGTAGCACTACTCTAATTGGATTGAGCTACTGCCATGTACGCTTTATTCAATTTCAGATTATATACGTATTTCTTTTCCATACAGTGTGTTTTTGTGACAAACTGAAACACTCCAACTTATGGAAGTACTGCATTTATCTTGGTGAGCTGGTACAAAACATATACAGACATGCAGTGTACCGTGGTTGTGTGTTTTACCCAGTTATGAGTTGCCAGGACTGTAAAGTACAATACATTTTTCATTGACGTATAATATCATTTTATTTGTTTATGTTATGTGAACAAAGAATAATGTTTTCTTCATCATTATAAGTGATCTGAAGGAATGGGGTGATGTTTGGGACATGACATTTTTTACGTGTTTGCATGTACAAATAATACAATAATATGCTGCAGCAAGATCATTTGGCCGTATAATACATTTTACATGTACTATAACACACGCTAGGGTTTCAAAATATGTACAGGCTTGTATATGGTCTCACTGAGTTATATGTGGTCTAGCATTAGGAGAATTCCTACGTATGCTTTCAGCATGCAGACATGATCTGAGACATTGCTATACATATTACTAGCCAAAAAATAGCTATAGATTTATATGAATGTCAAAACTGTTGTAATCAAATACTCTCTAATAATAAGTACACTATATTACATACACATGTATACGTAGCTAGTCACATTATATATGGCAAAAATCTTTACAACATAATTATATAGTGACCGGATTTGCAAAAGATACCTTTAATTTGACCTATTTTTTAACTTTAAAACTTCATAACTTTAAATCAAGCTAAAGTATCAGACTGCATTTTAAACTAAGAACAAGTTAAAAAGGGACAAATATCATTTTGTTTGCTGATCCTGTAAAATGTGTGGAAAAGATACCTTTTTGCAAATCCAGTCATGCCTGTCCTTGATAATATTTGTGCCAATATACTATGCTATGTACGTGCACTGATCAAGACTAACATTTCTTTCTGTTGTGCTTTCTGCTCCGTTTTAGAAGTAATTACTAAGATCATAATTATTATGCTAAATACTTTTAACAATAGTATTACATTTCACATAATTATAGTACAGTACAAATACAAGAGGAACTACACAGTTATAGATACAATAATATTATCATCTTAATGTATATTGATTCAATGATTGTACTATCTATGACATTTGAAATAAAAATGATTCAAATAATAGCTAGGTAGGTACTCAAACATAAAAACAAAATCAACCTTTTACTTTTTAAACAGTAAATACTAACTTAGCCCTAATGCACCATCTATAACACAGTAGCCCAGTACTTATCCTTTTTTTGTAGTGGTCAACAGGCCCAACACATAAATTAGCAACAGATTGGTGGACACAAGATCACGTTACATAACTATATACATCCTGCATAGATTGGTGCTGCATGTGTTTTTGTCGATAAAGTGTACATACCAAATTATAGAGAAAATACATTCCTACATGAATGTTACTAGTAATTAAGCTACAAACTGCACTGTACATCCACCCCTCACAATTGCCACCTCACCATTTCCAACTAACCCAATACAAAGTCACAATAATTATAGTAAATACGAACAAAAAAAATCAAACACAAAATAATTCACACAGTAGGCCTGGGGAAAGGTTCAAACCTCCACAGCTTCATAATATATACTGGTATGTAAATCCAGCTGCAAGGCCATCCAATTCTCCTTGTATATAGCAGCTGCTTTGGACATAATTTTAGTACATTTGTATTCTATGCACCTGCATTGCAACTGAAGCATTATGTTTATGAGTGTATACTGACTGATTATACATTAATCATTGGCATGACTTTAGCAAAGAACTTTTGGAAGATTTACCACAAGAAGCTTGGTTCGGCAAAATTTTACTCTTAATATATAGCAAATAACTTTACACATTATCTTCATAGTTGTCATAATACACAATATGAAAAGTTTAACAATCTGTTGCACTCAATTTGCACATTCTCTCTATACGGGAAAAATTATCCATTTATAATTTAATACAGTTTGAATTATTACAGCTTACCAAGGTGGCTTCTGTAAGTACTGTAGGTGTTGACTACTTCTGAGCTTGTCACCAAACTAGACTAAACTGCAAGGAAACAAGGAAAGCAATGTACTTTGACTACAGGCATTTTCTACAAGTACTTTAAAACACAGAAATAAGAGGTTTTGAAAAGTGACATACATGATTATAATTATGAAACCATAACACTTAGTTAGTTAATTGTTAGCAACTAAAATGGATTGCCAGTCAGAATAGTTTACTTCTGTTCTGTTGTGTCTGACCCAGACAGTGTATATGTTTGACTAGATTGTAATAATTAATGCATCAGGATAATAACTCGATTCACTTTTACAACAATACCACATAACTAGAAAATCTAAACACAATTAGTATCTAGCCTACTGTTATGTTGACCCAATTAAACTATGTAAGTCTGGACTTACGTACGTTATGCAAGTAAATTACATTCCTGATGCATTAATTATTACAATCTAGTCAAACATGTACACTGTCTGGGTCAGACACAAAAGAACAGAAGTAAACTATTCTGACTGGCAATCCTGACTCCAATATGTTACTCTTTTCTGAATTTTGAAAGGTAAATGTACATACGTATTTATAAAATATGTTTCCAAATGCAAAATACATACTTACATGCACAATTCATTTGTAAAAGGATAGGTTGTAACATGTTGCTATGGTAACAATGCTACACATATAAATCAACAATTTACATGAGCCCTTAGCACCCCTTCCCACCAGATGTCACACATTAAGAAGAACGTAATTGTTGATATGATTCACCTTTGAATTTAGAACTTGATATGCAAGATTCCCATTGCTTGGTATCTTCCAATGTAAAGTCACTGTATAAATAGAATTTATGTTTCTTGTTAAAACATACCATGAATAAAAATTAACCCAGTCAACATTGAGCCAAAAAGAATCTTACTTCAGTACTACTGCATACACATTAATAACACAAAATACACATATGGAACTTCAGTGTTACCTATTGACTGACACAATTGGAAAACACTGATTTCCATAGTCTTGCTCACAACATATGCTACATTCAAAATAAACTATTGTGGCATGAAAGATAGCACACACCCACATGGTTACTGGTATGCACATTACTCAAAGCCCCCATATTCACAAACTTATTGAGACAAGGGCGGCAGAACAGGGGGGCACGTGCCTCCCTTATGGAAAAGTAGGGGGGGGGGGTGGGTGCCACCACACTAAATTGGCTTGCTCTTCTGTAGTATTCACAGCGGCATAAATGCACAAAAATTAGACTAATAAGCAATGCCATTACGTAGAACTAACGTACAATGGCTTACTTATGCAGATACACAACACACAGCTTAGTAAATCATGTGATGCGTCCAAACCACAATTGATTACGCGCACAATCGAAGCTCACGTGAGAACTTGGTTTAAAAATTATGTGTGAAAAATGTGACCAGTTAGCTGGGGTGTTGTTTCTAGAGATAAGTGATTGTTATAATGATCTACTAAAGTAGAGCAACGCATTTCATGAGTAAAACTGGATGAAACAGCAGGTGTGCTGGTGCGTTCTAATTGGGGAGTAGCAACTATTACACTTCGGAGAATACTGATCACTACTAATAATATACAGGAAGGTTTGCCAACATGCTTTTAAATGGATGATCACTGAGGTATTGGTTCGGGTGTTGCGATTGATTGTATTGTAAATCACGTGATCTACCGATCTTGCCTGATCACTGGGGTCTATTACTTGAAAGGCCTTGCAGTACCTACAGGATTATAGTGGATGAAGTCAACAGTGATGCACTACTTACAATATGTAGCCATTGTCAATAGCTAGCGTAAATAAACTCGTATATGCACAATACCCGGTACGCAATAGCTAGCTAGGTGTGCATAACACAATTTTAAACTTTCTCTAGTAGGAGCCCATATGAAGATGGGTTCCAAAATGTATGCAGAGTCAAACTGTTTGTAGATTTGTCTTCTACTGGGCATTGAACACGACCTTGAATTGTGGTCAGCATACAACTGTCTTGGAGCCCAGTGTGTTGATTGTTTCAAGTGCCCTCCCAACTGTGGACAGCTTCCTCCGCCCCTGTATTGAGATGCATTGTAATAAATTTTTTTTTATAATAAGTACCATCCTTAGCATACATGCCGCATCATGCATGAATGTGAACAGTACGTCACTCTTCAAATTTATCAAAATCCTGGCACATGTGATGCTACAATTATAAAGAGCATGAATCAAGCAACCATAGCATTGTAATGGTAAGACTCTGCAATGCATATGATAACTCCTACACATGTCGGGTATGCAGGCTGTGCCTCTACTCTGTACCTTAATCATACATAATACCAAGGTATTAATAAAGACGTGACACTATTAATTTTGATGCCTGAAGCAATAGCAAAACTCAATACAATATTATAGTTGCATACCACAGAAATTAGAATCACAGTAAATTGTGTGTCTTCAGATTAAAGTAGGAGTACCTGAGTTAAACTTTTTTCCTTGCTACATTCTAAGCACTTTTCACTACTTAAGGTTTTCTTGTATTTCATACATTTCATAAATACATACACATTAATATCTACTGTACTACCAACACCAAAAAAAATGCAGCAGGGCCAGGGTTGGCAAAGAGACGAACATTTGCAATCAACTAGTGCTATGCTCAGTGGAATGTGCACATGTCCATCTAGTCCACATGTTGCGCACAATTACTAGCAGAACCTGTTGTGAACACCTGATGAATCAGAGTTCATGCTCAATGTATCTTGAGGTCCAACTTTAGTTTGTTAAACTTTCGTGAACATTTTTTGAAGGATACACAGAAGATTTGATTAGTACTGAGCCTACTATTTTGATTAAATAGAACATAACTTTCATGATTAAGAGATTTCATTTTAAAAACGTAAAACCACTAAACAATTGATCCCTAGCCCCACGATTATGTTACGCATTATTATAATGAAAGTTTTTTAACACACCACATTAACACGTACACTTTGTGAATGGCTCACCAACTAAATAGAACTTTCCACAGGATGTACTACTCTACATGCATTACTGCATGATCACCAATCTCATATTGCTGAGGGAACCAATTAATTGTTAGACTTCTTCACATTCCGTGGACAACTATATAGAGAAAAAACAACATAAAATCACTGTGAATACACCTTGTTTGTTTACCTGGAGCAGTCACTGTAAACTAGGTGCTGCACTATAGAGTGAATGTCACATACCGTTCAGTTGCAAGCTGTGCAAATTCAGTATATAATAATTACTATAGCAACAATCTTTCACCACACCCACCTTACAGAGCTCACACTTGGTGATGATATGAAACACTTGAGTCACACCATAATGAAGGGCTGCTGCTAACTAAACTCTGGTTACTATAGTAATGTAACACACACACATGCAAAACAAATAATTATTAGCTACCATTTTCACGGTCACATCATTAACCAATGATACCTGCACACTGTACAGGTACAACACATCATACATGCAAAACCTCAGGTGCCCACAATGCTAAATTTCATGGTTGACAAGTAAACACCCAAATTCCCACCCGGTGCTCTCGAGATATATAACACACACACAGACAATTCAAATTTGATTCTTTGTAACTAGCTTTAGCTAAAACTGGTAATTCTTCACTGTAATGCTATTGCATAGTGGTTAATTACAGTTCCCAGAATGCTGGCTCTCTGTACTATTTGGGATATTTCCAAAGTTACTGTATGTCCTTGCTGTGTGTTATTACTTAAGTGCTGGATAATAAATAAACAGATGTGGGTACTCAGATCCAGCAGTGCAGCACACTTGACAGAAAGTTCTGGGATGGTAGCAACTTATACTGTGGTCACACTTTTCAATTCACAATGTGTTAAAACACAAAAATTCACTGTTCCATTTTCATGATGTCACATGTAGCTATAGATACAACTGATTGGAATCATAATGGTATTTTCACAAACCATAATATTAACATTTTTTTGTTGTAAGTCATGGGAATACATCCTGTGGAAACCAAGCCATTATAAAAAAGGCAAAGGGCAAGGGCATTTGATCTATCTTGTCCAGGGAAAATAATCTGCATTAATTTTACAGATTATAGCAATTTTAGTTGAACTCCTCTGTCATTCAAGGAAACAACAGTAGTAGTTGAGTTTGGATCCTTACACATTATATTGTAAGACCAATGATTTGACTTCAATGCCATCTCATCACTGCCCCACTCACACTCTCTTCTCTCACAGGTTGATATATATATATATATAATACATACATTCACACTACACTGCAACTACACGCATACCACATACTGTAAATGGTAACGGTTTGGTGGGACTGAATGATGTTAGCAAATTTGGCAATTTACAACTTAGCTATTGTATACCATATCTGATAATGGCTATATAGCAAATGTGCTAAACTTTTATCCACCAAATTAATAGTTTGATAAACCAATTTGCCAAATCTTGTCTCTCTCACACTCACTCATTCACACACACACACACGCACGCATGCACACACGCACGCACGCACACACACACATGCACGCACGCACACACACACACGCACACACACACACACACACACCACAACCACAACACGCACACTTCTTCGCCACCTGTCCATCAGTCCTCCTGACCCCCCATGGAGTCCACCCACCAGGCTTGAATAATCCAACTCTAATTACAACACTGTCTATTTAGTCCAGATGAGCAACCTCCAGAGAGACAGACAAACCTCTAGGACGATAGTGGGGCCTGGATCATTAATAGACCTGGTGAAAAAATGTAAAGCAGTGTACACACACACACCACACACACACAAAAAGCAAAGTCTTCAGCTACTGTATACACAATCATGCCTACCTAGTGAACCAGCACTGGGACATCTGTGCACTACTGAGATGCTGAGTCAGTGCAGGCAAATCTTCTGGAGTAGGACTAGATCCTGCAGGAGGCTGTGCCATGTGTCATGAGTGAAGGTCTGGGTACCCAAAGTTCCAACTGAACTTCACCTATTATTTGAGATGGGTATTTGATTCCCAGTATACACCAAGTACCTATATACAAATGGGTGTGCTGCTTTCCCAGTTGACACCAGGTCACCATGCAGGTCCCCATTTAACAGCTGGGTATGTACACACACGCGCACGCATGCACGCACACACAGCCCTCAGCTGCCGTATACATTACCTGGTGAATCACTGGACCATGGCCAGTCATGAGGTGCTATTGAATCAGCACAGGTATATACGTCTCACAGGATTAAGTATGGCCTGTCATCCCACTTGGGCCTCACCTATTAGGTAAGACATCGACAGTGGAAATTTGCTTACCCATTTAACACTTGCATGCATGTTTACCATTGGTAGCAGTGGCATAGGATAACTAAACTAGGTTTTCATGTTGGCTGGCTTTGCATCTGTTAACAACAGCGACTGGGAAAGTATCAAACCTGGATCCTTCATGCTACGTACCCCCCCCCCCCCCCCCCCCCCCTCCCCCGTGTTATCTGGGCTCCATACATACAGTATCTGACACTAGCACAACATAAAAATGAGTTAACTAACGTACTATCAACTGTCTGCAGGAGGACCAGATGCTGGACTATCAGCCTCCCTGGCAAACTCGGATGTCATTGGAAACCAGCCCGAGTGTTCTGGTCTAGGGATGAAAGCTATTATGCATCAGCTAACCAGAGAATCAACCTCAGTGATCATGATTTCAGTCACTAGTGAGATGCTCGACAAGAAAATCTCGACAAGAAAGTCTCGACCAGTAACCTAGACTAGTATACTATTCACGTTACACTACAGCTCCCGGTGTTTATGAGTATTTCTCAATTTTAAGGCACATTTGACAATATGAGTATTTCTCATTTTAACTTACGATACTATGTTGTGGCAGCATCTATGGTGGCAGTAGGGAAGGGTGAATGCAGAGTGGCAATGGGGAGATGTAGTTACTGGTATCTACTAGAGTCCCTGTGGTTAGCTAGAAATGAACTGGGTGTAAATTTAATTATAATTATTATATCTAGTGCTCATGACTGTGGTGCATTCGAGCTCGGGTGCATTTAGTCAGAGACATTGCATTAGCAGATAGCTACTGATGGAAAAATAACTAGCTAGATCTAGGTCCGGTGTCACAGCGATATATGTTTCCCCGGGTAACGTGTTTCCCGCACACATATCCCTAGGGATCCGTGTTTCCCCGCACACATATCACTAGGGATCCGTGTTTCCCACCAAAAGCTGTCAGTGATATGTGTTTCCAGTAGCGATTTTTTAAATTTTCACCGCACACACATCCCTAGGGATTCCTGTTTCCCCGCACATATATCACCAGGGATCCGTGTTTCCCACTAAGATATAGCCATCGTGCAGTAACTCCAAGGTCCTATGGCTAGTTGCAAACAGCACGCGATCCAACCATTCAGTAGATATTATTGATATCTAGCTAATAGACACCCATGCATATTGCATGTAGGTGTATATAGCTATAGTTAGCTAACTAGCTATATAGCTACTATATAAGCTAATACAATAATTATACTATAGCTAGCTATACTAATAATGATAACTATATAGTCATTTAAAATAAACTTTGTTGCTCTTCTCTGGACCTGCTCAATAAGTGTGATGTCCTTGACAGGGGCGGATCTAGGATTTATAAAAGGGGGGGCTAACTCAAGGTACTAATCTCTTGGGTAGAGAGCATGCTGGAACTAGGGGGGTCTGAGGGCATGCCCCCCAGGAAATGTTGAAAAATAGATGCTAAAATACCCCAGGAAATGTTGAAAAAATAGATGCTAAAATACTGCAATTCGGAGACATTCCAACATAAAATTCATAATATTTTCTGCTTGTAGATTATATATACTGCCTTTAGATTATAGGTATGGCTCTCTGAAGCATTTTGCTAATGGAAAAGTTTGGGTAGGTACAGACAACCAAGTACATGATGCACCCCTCTCACAATTGCACAACACTGAATAGGTGCATGTTAGAATAATAATGTTGAAAGTGGAAAATTTGAACTATACAAGATTGAATCTGAGAGCATTTTCAATGGAAATTGTGTACCTGAATTAAGTATTGCCATACATATTAACTACACAAGTGGATGAATGAGGCCCTTTAAACAGACCAATGCGCTTCGTTGTATGTATAGGTGCAGGCAGATTTGGAAAAATTTCATAACAGAACCAACTATATGCTTCCAGTGAATGTTCTATTAGAGTAATTAGCTGACTGCTCTATTAGAGTATCTCGATCTTGTACACCTCCAGGTCCTTGTTGCATAAACTTTAGCATATAAATCCACTGATAATACCTTGGAAAGATGTTTATAAGGTGGTTTTATGAGTATTTAGTGATTATATAATTATGCTAAGACAAAATTTCATTATAATTCTCAGCATCATATTGATCAAATAAAGCCTATAAATATGAAGGGGGGCTTCAGCCCCCATAAAGTTCCCCCCTGGATCCGCCCCTGCTTGATATGGTTAGGTTTCCAAATCACTGAACAGTATACAACTTGTGATCTCACTAAGGAAATATGCAAAGTTCTCTTGGCTGTCACTGTTTGATGCTTGCTAAAGCTGCGATGGAGCAGTCCTAGCATTCTGTAGGTCTTAGGGATTATGTTTTTGTAGTGTTGATCCCAAGATAGGTCTGTAATACCAAGATTTTTATGTGAACTATTTGTTAAAACCTGTGTGTCAGCTATTTTGTAATTAGTGATGACTTTTGCATTAATATAGGTGGACACTCTTTTTTGGATTAAAGAACATATTATATCTCATACTCCACAAAGTTGCTGAGTCTAAATCATTTTGAAATAGTGAAATATCTCCAGGACTACAAACAGTATTATAAATCTTGGTGTCGTCAATGAATAGTAAAGTTTTACTGATGGTAACACAAGATGGTAAATCATTCATGTAAATAATGAAGAGTAGGGGTCCCAAAATACTCCCTTGGGGAACCCCAGATAGAACCGGCAAGGGGGTAGATAATGACTGACTGCATGCCAAAGCTGTAGCTACATTGATTAGTTATACATAGCTGCAATCACATGATTTACTCTATATAGCTAGAGATAATATTTTATTGTATACATGTACTTGTAGCTACTGTTTTATTAAACTGATGCTATAGCTACATAGCTAAATCACAGCACAGTTTAGCGGTTATATATAGTTGAATGCCAGTGAATGGCTTGATTTCCTCCATCAACATGCATAATTATAGTATTAGTTGTGTAGGTATATGGCTAGCTATGATTATAAAAAGTGCATGCGCGCCTATGCTAGCACTACGTACGTTGCACATGACTTTATAAAGGGGAAACGTATTACCCGGGGAAACACATATCACTGTGACTTGTAGGTCGCTAGCGAGTTAGTGATATGTGTGCGGGGAAACACGGATCCCTAGGGATATGTGTGCGGGAAACACGTTACCCGGGGAAACATATATCACTGTGACACCGCATCAAAGTCGGTAGGGACTCACCAATTTTCTATCAAGTGCTGAATTGAGCTACTAGTAAATCATTAGTAGTAATCGGCAGCCAATATAACGACATGACATGTTGCCACATTTTGCTCAGCAGCCTGTAAATGGCCTTGTCAATAGCAGCAGAGTTGGTCCTCCTTTTTCTTCACTGAACGCCTTATGGATTTTGAGAAGAGAACATTGTGGGTTATGGCTTGGATATTCAACGAAACTATGATTTCAGTTGATTTGATTTTTAAATTAGACATGCAGCATAGCCACTAATTATTATAGGCTAGCCAATCTTCCACACATACAGGAGCATCAGTACAAAATACAAGCACTACTACCCAGTACCCACCCACCATGTGGATATATGTATGTGTGTTACTGTTAACCAGCTCTAGATCTGTTTTTTGATTCTTCATTCCAGTCATTAAATAGCTATAGCTATGGCTTTGTCAATTCTGATATGCAGACTGCATGACCTAGAAAATCTGGCAAGAGAATGATCAGATCAATATATATGTATGTAGTTATGGTCAACTATATTGTGCAATTAAAAATTTCTGAACCGCCTTTACTAATTGTCATAAAAAACTGTTCAGTAATACTTATATATGTTATGCTTGCTTGCAATCTTGCCATGTTTAAATCACTCACTTTGCTGCATATAGGACCTATAAACTGTTTAATCTATGTCAGTGCATTTTTTCTTTTTCTATACATTATGTTTCAGGGGCAAATCTAGGATTTCACAAGAGGTGCTACCAGGGGCATTCATAGTGGTGGCTTAGTAAGGCCATGCCTATTTGATCTTATGTTGCGCGGGAAAAATTATTTTAAATTTGGGTAGGTAGGTCGGTTTGAAAATGAAAAAAATTTTAAACACAAGCATACAAAATGCAAATAATGAATGTAGCCATAACAATACATGCACAGTTAAAAATCTAGGTTTCATACTCTTCTAGTAGCATCAGATTTAAACACAAATCTCCAAAAGTGCTTTCCCATCGTATTCTACAATTTTAGAGCATTGGACAATCTTCAATGGTCCCTTTTGGACTATATCACGAGGGTGTTAATAATGTGTTGTCTTTAATTAAGAACACATGATCCGCACACGTGATTTTTTAAAATTATTTTATTTGAAGAAAAATGCAGTCGGTTGGGCCCACGCAGCATAAGATCAAATAGGTATGGCCTAAGTGACAAGTGGTTGTTGAAACTATATCACATGCAGTGCATAAAGCATGTATGCTCAATGCAGAGCATTCTCAATCTGTATAGGAGGTCTACATGGGGACACTGGAAAATTTTGCAAGTACTTCTGATAGTAAATTTGCTAATGTTGTTATCAAATAAGCATAAGCATGCACTTCAATGATATAACATCATTAGTCTCTAGCAGTGCAAGGTGCAGCATAAATACTGCAGTATATGCTTTGAATTTTAAGGAGTCTGGGGGTGCATGCATGCAACCTCAGAATTGGATATTCATTAGCTTAAACAATCACAACCAGCAATATGAATCTATAATGTTGCAACTGTGTTTCAAAGAAGTTCTCTATGCAAACGCCCCTTTTAGAATCACAGTTAGGAATTTCTGATTCATACTGCATGAAGTTAATGTAGAGCATCTCCTCTAGTTCAAAGTTTGAAACTTAATGGAACGGTGTACTTTCATTTTTATGTACAATGGTCACATATGATCAAGTAAAAGTGTATAGCACCCAGATGCTGTAACCCTGTTAAATTGGAAACGGAAACTGGAAATGGTCAAATCATACATTAATCCTCAATTGGTGGCCAACTCCCTTATTACAAAGACCAACTCTGCACATTAGGTTCTAAAGATAGCTAATTATAAGGCATATTTATAATGATAAGACACTTCTTTTTATAAAGACCACCTCTTTACATGGTAAGTTTTCACATAGCATTTCATGACTCCTAGAAAAGAGTCAGTGTTATCTTCCATAGTTTGGTCCACACTCCACTCAAGTCATGGCTATCTGTAGTACCATACTGCTTACCAGAATGTGTCATACCAAAATAGTGCATGTAAGTGAAGTGTAGTATACTATAAACTGGGTAAAAATTTTGCCTATAGCTGCGAACAAAGAATGCAGCTCTCTGGGTTAACTGAATTAAGGGCTGTATTTTAATACAAAGAGCAGCCAGTATACATGGTATACTTAGGCACATTGATTGTTTTGGAGAACTGAATTACTGGTAACATAGTGCACAAAACAAAGAGGCATTCCATTCCAGATTAATTGTTACAATTATACAAAATTGTGCAGCCACGAACAAAGGTCAGACCTTCAGTGCTGGTCACTGTAAAGCAATAATAAAGAGTGCTGGAGAACTGGTACATCATCTCTGTATGAGACTTTTCTTTGATATACAGTGATCTTGCTATATATAATGCCAAGTGTTTTTAAAGTTTTTTCTTTACTTTTTACTTTCAATATGCTATATACTTGATGATGGCAGAGCTGTTAAACTATAGAAATTTAGTTCAATGTTCCACTGAGTTTTGCTGCATTTAATGCACTGTAGACAATGAACAGCAGCATGTAATGACTGTTAAAATGCATCAGCACTCCTAGATGATGAGCACATTGTTTTACATGATAAACCTTGTGACAAAAGGGGGTGACTGCAAAAGAATGCAGTGAGATAGATAGACTTGAACTCTTTTTGTTTGGTGCAAAACATTATACACAACACACAAAATCAAACTACTGTATACTTAAAATACAACACGCTATTTGATTGTAGAGCAAACTAATAACTGTCAAACAATATTTCGAGCAAACTGATATATTACTCATTGTCTTCACTGCTGTAATCACTAACACTTCCATTCACATCCCTGTGGATCAAGACAACAGCATGCAATCACACATACATATGAAGCAGTTTTTGTGACTATTTAGTTTAGTAGTGTGATGGCACAAAACATGAGTGTACAAATGGAAAGAACATTTCTGTAAGCCAAGTAACATATGTCATGCCATAGTGGAACACAAAAGGATGATGTAGCTATTCAATGATTATCAAGCATGTAACTATACTATACTAGAAAGCAGGTAGTTAGTTTAACTGTCACCTATCCTGATCATGAGAAAACTGGTCACTTGCTACATGTTCACACTACAGAAGTTGAGGGAAGCAGACACATACAGATAACTACATAATTATCCAACCTTAGAAGACTTTCAGTAGCTTCCCTGTCAGTTTTACCGCACGGTAGTTTCCTCGCCAGCACTGAAGATAAAAGATGCCCAACAAAAAGTACCAGTGGTAGTAATGCAAGTATAATAATAACAAAATCATTAGCTCTCTTATTAGCATCCAGTGACGTAAAAGGAATACCAATATTTAAACTGACAATCATCAATGCAACTAACAAGATCATTTGGTCAAGTGAATTTAGCTTATCATCTTTGTACGGCTGTAACCATGCATGTGCCATTGCGATTAGAAAACACACAACTTGAAGAACAAAAAATCTATTACTGTAAGAAACTATGTCCAATCCAAGAATTGAAAATAAGACAAGCCGACATATCAAGTAAAAAGCAGCTGCCGAGTGATACTTCAGTTTGTAACATTGTTGGAATTGATCTAATATAGGCATTATTCTGATAAAATTTAGCCTTTTACATCTTCTTAGAAATGGTTGTAGAAATAGAAAAATAGGCAATCCAAGTACCACTACAAACAAGCACACTAGGGCAACAATTCCATATATTATGTGACGTCCATTGAAATATTTAATGTCAGGAGATGAATATGTAAAGAATCCATCAACTCCATTAAATTGTAATGGTCGGAGCAAATGTAATGATGTTGATGACAATGATGTATAGAACAACAAGATCAGCAAACATGTAGAGCGTACTATACCTGCTTTGGAAAGAACGGCAGTTACCTTTGGAGAACGTCTTGCTGCTCTTGAAATCAAAAACAGCATAAATGAAATAGCTAGTGGATGTATGTAATGAATAAACTGCTGATCAATTCCACTTAATCCTTTAACAAAGCACAGCCTATTGAGAAATCTAGGAGTTAGATTTGTAATGCCAGATATGATTGTAACAAACTGTACAACACTATCAGAGACAACCAGATTTTCTCCTATGAAGAGATCAAGTATGCTATAGAAGTAAATGATCCCATACACATATCCTGTGATGGTTGGAGCTTTAACAAAGTACATCACAGATATTATAGTGAACAATGCTACAATCCAGTACAGTACTACTATTATCACAACTAGAACTGTCCACTTCACTTGGCATTCACTGGTGGGGATACAATCACTTGAGTCAAATGCTAAAGTATGGTTAGGGTCACATTCACCACAAGCAGTTCCTCTTCTATGCTTATAGCACTGGTCATCTAAGGTTTGAGACAGTTTACAGAACTTATCTGTGATTGCACAAGAAGGGTAAGTGCAATAATTATTAGGACACACTCCCACACCTACATCCTTGCCAATATTACCATACCAATATCCTTTTTTAATATTTACACTGTTTTGTTCACAGCGAACCAAGTCAGGAATATTATTACAAACACATGATTTTGTTTTACGATCATATTTGTAGCCAGTTCGACAAGGACACATGAATATTTCTAATTCAACTGTAGCTGATCGTACTTCCTTAGTTACTGTCCCAAAAACCGGAGACAAACGTAGACCAACCGTAGTATTTCTGTTCACTACTTTGTTACCAAGTATAGCAATGCTTTGGAGTGTATCATTGTGAATTAGTGCATACTTGAATTCAGTGAAACCACTTAGGGAATGATTATCACAATTTTTGTAGCAGTCAATTTGAAATAAACAAGGCTCAGCAGTATGACCAAAAAAATCTATCATGTTTGCTGGAACTGATAGATTCTCTCCTAACATAATATCACTCAAGGAGTAAGTACCGCCATCATCACATGAGTCCCCACTGCATACTGCTGGTTGGCCTAATGTCACAGCATAAGGTGAGGTAGCAATTTCATCCTGATATTTGTTTCCAGAATAATTAAAACGTTTTGGTATGTACATGATTGATCTCTCATTAGATGGATCTCTGATGATATCACTGCTCACATCGACAGGAATGTTAAAGAAAATGGAGTTTCCAGCAGCATGAGCTTGGTTATTATGAAATGTCACATTAACCGTACCACTTGTTGAAAATAAGAGCCATGGTGGGGATGGTTCTGGAGATGGACAATCAGCATAGATTGCTCCACCCCCTAAAGCTGCTACATTATTAGTGAACTCCATCTGAGAGCCATCATGTAGACTTACATATGAATAATTTGTAAGAAAAATACCAGCACCTTTATCAGCTGCATTATTGTTGAATGATAATTTACCAGTAACTTTTAGTTTAGAGTAGTACAAATAAAGAGTGTTCTGGTTATCAAAATTCCTGTTAAAATAGGTGGATGACAGCAATACCTCACCTAGCGGGTTATAGTTCTGGCCATCATAGACAAGATGAACAACACTTTTGCCATTGCTATTTCCTGAAAAGGTAGTATTCATTATCTGGATAGTAGCATGAATATTAGGATGGTCATATTGTAAATTAACATTAAAAATATCAACTACTGGATTTTCATTGCTGTTGTTTGAGAAAATACAGTTTGTTATGTAACATTGAAATCCAAAACTTTCTTTTCCGTCAACTTGCAAGCTGGTATTGTCACTGATGAGCTCATTAAACTTAAGAACACAGTAATTAGGGTGGTTTCTTACACTGTGTACCACTTTGGTTCTAGTGAAATTTACAGTACAATAATCAACTAACAAATATTTAGAAAAAGTTTCTACATGTAGGCTGCCTATACTACCCTTGGTAACACCAACTGATGATTGAAAAATTGACAGTGAGACGTTTAATGAACTAAACTGCAGATACAAACTGTTCATAATGATAGAATTATTTACATTAAAGACAGCATTGGTTCCTTTAGTGTAGCAATAAATTCCGGCACTATTGTTTGCTACAGTCACATTGGTAAATTGTATTTCAATGGTCTTTATTACTGCATCCAAATAAATTCCTCCTCCTTGCAAAGCAGAATTATTCAAGAAGTTAGAATCTCTAATTGTAACAAACATTATTGCTGATGAGTCATTTGTCCATATCTTCAGGCCACCACATGCATAGCAATAGCCCTCACCGTTGTGCTCAAATATAGAATTAGCAATTAATACATGTAAGTTATAATCTGTGGATGGGCTTTGAGTTTGTTGGAGATACAATCCTGCAGTATTATGTAAAAATTTAGTATATGTGATTATGACCATTGCAGATGCATTAAAAATAGTAACACAGTAGGTGTATGATTGCTGAAATGTGCAATTGTGAATTGAAATATTGGATGAATGTTCCATTGAAACTGCTCCAGTAAACCATGTGCCTCCACACTGGTCCCATGTAATACCCGAAATATCAATGTTCTTACAGTTTACAAAAGATACTCCACCAGTGTTGTTACAACTGATCACTGTACCATTATTTCCTGATATCCCAATTGTTGTATGACCACTTATCTTAATAAGAGATAATAATGGAACTATTGATGAAATGATGTTGATTAGTGTGTCATCTCTGACATAGTTTAGTGCACTTTCTAGTGATGAACAATCACAATTAAGATGATACTTGCAACAATCAATATTGCTACTTCCATTAACATTTATAGTTATAACTCTCTTGTACTTCTGATCATCTAATCCACAAGTACAATGGAAGTGTAGGCATAAAAATAGAAGCAAGAACCAGGACAACATCTAAAAATTATTTATAATGATAATACACATACAATATTTTGTATGTTAAATTGATACATGGCATACTGTAAGACATGAAACATCTAATTCAAGGATTGCTGCTGGATTTGATATAGTCTTGCAGTATGTGGAGGGTAGCACTAAATTTCTAAGAAACAATGATGGATTTTTGGTGTATCAAATCTAGTCTGATGTGCCATGTGTGTGGGCAGCTTGCACATGTATTTCTGTGAAGAGAAAATATTATTAGCTATGTATACTATGAAGGCAGACAAAGTGAGATCTATTTTATTGCATCGACAAGTTATATTATTGCTAATACAAATTTGTCAAATAATTTTCTCGCAACTGATTGAATTAGGGATTAAAAGTCCACTATAGTATATCTGCAGGTGTAGGTGACCTCCATTGTTTCCCTACTTTTTCTATGATCTCTAATTGGACCTAAAATTCAGTTTGTTTACTTTTTCTTGTTACATTATTATGACTGGTGAACTCAAACATATTGCATCAAAAAAAAGGCTGGTGCCAGAGTCAACGTTTTCATCTGAATGCACACCCAGGGGGGGTTCAAAGGGTTCCATGGACCCCCCCCCCCCCCCCTTTGAAAGAGCCTCTCTTACTCGAGATACTCTAATAGAGCAGTCAAATCGAGATACTTTAATAGTAAATAGAGCAGTCACAGTAGTCTTTTGAGGAGCAGTGTAACAAGCTATGTATCTAGATATAAATCAGGAAATATAGTTGGTGAGGGCATCTATGGTGAGGGGCAGCTATTGTCAGCAGGTGATGACCTTTTTTTTTCATCTTCAGCTTACAGCTAGGCTGAAGTTGCAATTCCAAAGTAGAACCCCCCTTTTTAAAAGTCTGGATCCGCCCCTGACACCCCAGGTATCAATTACTGACTGGAAAGTGAAGTGACCATTACACTTTGCTTTCAGCTATGTTCAACCTGTTATACAGTGCTACAAACGAAGTACAGTAGGAGAAGCACCATTGCAATCAATCAGTCACAATACGGATGATTTGTGTGCTTGAAAGTGAAGTGGCCATTATGCTTTGCTTTCACCTTGTTCAGTCCGTTACAGTGTTGTTACAAACAAAGAAAAATACAAGAATCGACCCTGCAATCAATCCAGTTGTTACAGAAAATAGACGCGATAAGCATAAAGGCCAACACAGCCACAGGGAAGCTGTGTTGCGCTATTGTGAATCGACACCTTACGTTGTCAGCAAAAAGAACTAGAACACTAAGGCAGTCCATGCATGAGAGCCTGGCGGCATTTGTTAGGTACAGCCAAGTCCAAAAAGAAATGTCTTCAGATTAACCCCAAACCCTTGCAAGAAGTTTCTGTGGAATTTTAAAAATTTATCAGAATCGACAAACTGATGCCTCCACCAAGCACAACTCATCAATGGATAAGACTATGGGCTTGATTTTTCTCTTACTGTTTGACATCACTTCATCCTGAGATGTGCCTTTTTACCAACCACAGTACGTACAATACACACATAACGGAAATTGAGGCTGGTTTTAAAGCCCAATTCTTCATGAACCTTAATATACAGTTCTACTATACTGTATGATATAGATCAGGTTTTACAACCTTCTTTTATCTGTAATATTATAACATATTATATTGTTAATGGTCTACTTCCTATGAAGACACACAAGCATTGCACTATGAAATGTGTTAAATCACTTTTAAGCACAAAGCATAAGTTTTTATCAACAATACTATCCAACAATACCATACTGTATAAGCAGGGATCCCCCAAAAGTAACATGGGCCGCCTAAAATGGCGTCTTTAAAAATTATCCTAGAAATATTTTTAAATGACAAAAATCACTTTTATGAAATAATATTAGTCCATCTAATATCAAATACAACATTAAAATCAAGAAAACATCTACAGGCAGCCAGATATAAAATTTTTTTAAAAATCACTAAAGCCCAAATTTTTGTCTGATGCCAGCCTGCCTGACCACAGTCACAAGGCTAGAGGCCTAATGAAGGCCACCATTTTATGCCACAATAACAAACTCAGTAGTGGGATGTGCCTTTTGGGGTTCCAAAGAGTGTGTGTCCTCTGTGCTTTGTCTTTCCTTTTATCTTCAATCAGGCAGGTTTTCTTGCAATGAAACCATATAGAGGCATTGATTTTCCTTAAGGTTACAGGATACTGTAAACCCCACATGTACACTATCAATCATTTTTCATGATTAGGGGTTTGATTTTTCTTAATGCATTATCAAATATTTATGCATTCTTAACTTCTCATTAATCGACATGGAATTCAAATGTTGTTAAGGAAACGTGAGCTGTCCCCATTCCAATTAGTGAAAACTGTGAACCAAAAATCAGACCATGAAGAACCATGAGAACTTACTAACAATTCTAAGGTTTGAAGAACATCACTTGTGAGGGACTGACAAGAGGATTTGTGAATAATGTGTATAGTTGCTGAAATATGACTACAATATGGCCTAAAGCAAGACACCGTGGTCACAAAATTAATTTTTAAATTGATATCACAAGCACTAGAAACATTATTTCTAACAAATGGCTCCGTCAAGCACTAGACAAAAAGCCAAACTAGTAGTCTGTTTATACAAAATGATAACAATTAGTTTGACAGTCCTGATTTTTGGTAAGTCAGGAAAATATCGCCATTAAACAGCATGCGCTTACAGGTGCATCAGTTGCTAAGTGCGTTGTTTCTATGTTATCTTGTACTGTTACGTGAGTTTTCTTGTACCTTGTAACTGTCCAGTCAGCACGCTATTATTCTCCCAACAATTTAAGGTTACGGTATAGTCACGGGCAATCATTCAAAATTTTGAATGCCTATCGATACTTTTTAAGAAGCCCATAATACCAGTCTAGCAGTGTGAAAAGTTTTTAAATAAAGGTGAAGCCCTTTATATTCAATGTTTTTACATAGCCACAATGTAGTTTGAGGCAGATGGAACAGTACAATTTGTTGTAGCAACACAAGTAAGCCCCGTACATTGCTCAGTTCCAGCTGTCACTACCATGTTTTTCCGCTGCCAAATACAGCAAAAGCTGTAGGCTCTATTGGCATTTCTGGGACATAGTGATACCGTATATTAAATTTATTAGGTACTGTGGAAGCGTTTTTGGCGTGTTTCTTCCCAGTGACTCAGATACAAGCCTTCAAAGAGCTTGCAATTGTTTCACTCGAAAAAAACTACTAAAAGTTCAATAAAACGTCTATACAACCATGAGAGAAAAACCATCAGTTTTATTGATGAAACACAGTAACAGTAATTATATCCTCAGACACATGCTACCACAAATAGGGCAATATGCTCCACAAGTGAGCATGGCAAGGGTAACAAAAAAAAACAAAAACAGCATTACATATACACTCAATTAAAAAGACAAATTAATTATATTATACAAATACAACGTTCAAGTCTTCACACACCATTCCTGACAGTCCTTCACCATAAATATCCTCCTAGAGGAAGAGATTGATATCGCTGCCACTGAGTCAAAGATCCTTTTGCTTCTAGATTTAGTCATCGTACTTAAAAAATCACTTCCACAAGACCTAGATATTTTAGTTGTTTAGTCACTTGTGTTGAAATTATAAGGATTCAGTAATCTGTTAGTCCAGATACTATACTAATATTAGTATAGTATCTATGGTTAGTCTGGTTTTTGGTGGCGCGTTTTTATAAAACATTGCTCTATTGTGGACCACACACCCAAGAACAGTCATTGTTTTGCAGTAAAAACAAACAAGCACAATTAGTTGTATTGCTAACACAACAGAGTTGTTGAAATTATTTATCCCTGCTTGGTTTAAAGCAGGTTTTGTAATTTGTTCTGCCCACGCATTTTAAACTATTCCGTAACACAACACAACAACACCAAGCCCGCCTTAATTATGTAATAAAATTTATGTTTGACAGTCGCTCACTATCCCGTAACCTTAACAACACTTTCCTTGAGCAGCATATTTAGATGTCACTAACTTATTTAAACGCTTGCGCTTGGTAGATACCTGTAACTTCATGATCGGATGCATATTGATGTGATCTTGGGTTGATTAATAATGATCAAGCACCACCTGAGAGCACACCTCTTAACTATTTATTTACTTGATCATGATGACGACACACTTCATTGTTTTGGTTAATGGTAGCACAATGAAAATATGCCACACCCCTTTGGTGAAAGACTAACACGAGATACTCTAATACAGCAATCACCCTAATAGAACAGTCACATGTGTATAGCTAGTTGTATACTATAACAAAAAGCAAGGGATCCAAGTAATAAAAACTAGTGAAACAAGAGATGAATGATGGTATCACAGCATAACTTTGTGGGAAAATCCCTATTTTGGCAATGCTATAATACCATCATTCATTTCTTGCTTCACTAGTTTTTATCACTTGGATCCCTACTCCATTTTTAAATTAATAATTTATAGTATACTAACATACATAGGAAGGTAAATATGACACAGAAAAGAAAGTATACAATGGCAGATCCAGGATGGGGGCATTTGGGGCAAATTCCCCCCTCCCTTCTGTGGAAGAGCCATAGCTACTTCTTTTGATAGAGATACTATCACCTTGTCAGACCAAAATCAATTTATATAGCTTATGAAAACTGCGTAATACCACCATTTATTGCAAACTCACCTGAAACCAAAGTTAAAACACCTGTCAAACTGTCACCTAGCACCTTCGTACGCACTAAGCGACTCTTAAAGCAATAATTGTGTTGCTGGTGTTTAAGCCTTTAAAACAGCTTTTAAGACATCACAACCATCTGCAAAGGCAACAAAAATATCAACCTAATAAGGAGGGATCATTGTTGCTTAAAAGAATACAGCAAATAACAAGATAATCTGCTCTACCCAACCACCTACCACTTGGCATGCCAGCTCCTGGATCCGCCTCTGCACTCAGAGATACACATAAATGTAGACAAAAACTATTTGTAAATATTGTGCTGTATTTCATGCACATAGTAGGAAAATCAGAATTTACATTTGAGTGGGGATAACAAAAAGCACTAATACTATTGCACATTTAATTCCTACTTCAGTTATATACAACCTATCAGTGGTATAGCCATGACTAAAGTAGAAATTAAATGTTTAATGGTATTGTTGCTGCTCCCTTTCATGGCTATTTATTGCTGTTTCCCGCTCAATTGTAAAATTTCTAATTTTAAACCAGGCACATGCCCACAGCTGGTTGAAGGTCAACTGTGGACATGTGCTTGGTTTTCGTAAAGTGTGTGTGTGTTTATCCCCACTTATCTATGTATGTTTGTCCATATACAACTATGTGAGCAAACTCATTAGATGGTAAAAGTAGCAGACATGTAAGAACTGAAAGCTAAACGAAGTCTGTATAAACTTTGGCACAGGTAAATTTTGCTGTGAAGTGGTTCTTCTCTGCAGTCTGAAACATGGGTGTGGCGACTCTCTACAGACTTTGCGAACAACACTCCTTTTGGGTGTTACAGATGTTTAAAACAACATTGCAGGCCTTGTAGCCTAGTGTATGCCTTCAAGTTGAAAGGTCCCATTCTTATGTGAACAAAAATGAAGGGCAGACTCAAGACTTTCTCAAATAGAATTTGAATGAGATAACATGATAGACTACAAAAACAGACAATTTTGTATGCAGTTTGTTTATTATTTTTATTATTAGAGCTTCACAGTGACCAGCACTAAAGTTCTAGCAGCAATTTTTGCTGCAACCTTTGGATTATCACGTAATAAATTGGAGACGGAACTTTGTTGAAATACTCTTATAGAACATACATCTGTACTCAAAATACTCTAATAGTCCAATTTCGGATAAAGGGTATGGATAAATGAGTGTCAGATAACTGAGAGTCTACTGTACTTACCTTGTCTGTTATATAAGGGGTGGAACATGGTTAAGCAAAATGACCACTGCTTTTAGTTGGAGCAAGCATTCAGTTGTATAGTTCATTTTGTAATGTGTCTGGAATCATTTTTTCCTTTGCTGTGGCACAGCATGCACTGGTTTACTTCAAACAAGTATATAAAAACAAGTTGATGTTATGTTAATTCTAAAAACCAACCACCGATGCAGTTTATTCATAGCCAAATTGCTAGAGAATTAAATCATATTTACAAATACCATGCAATTAGCTACCTGCAAATTCACTATTCAGATATTGTAATTCAATGTATTTCATATATTAATTACATTGTTAAGGAAACGTAACTCCCAACAAACCACTGTAAACCACTGTTTCTGTTTCATCTTATAACTGGCTTAAAGTTGGCTTAAAGCATATTAAATGTATGAGCTTCAGCTATCCGAACTATTCACTTATCTTGAACAATTATACCATTCCTGAGACGCAATGGCGTTCGGATTACTGAGGGTCTCCTGTACATGCATTGTAACTGCTGTAGTTGGCAAAAAAGGTATGTTTTGGGCTGAAGCAATGATGAACAGTGAAGAAATCAAGCCCATAGCCAGGGCCACCCAGAGAAATTAAGGGGCCCAGGGCAAAGAGTTAAAGTGGGGCCCCAGAGGCAAGGAGGTTTCCATTCTGAATCACAACTTCACCCAAGCTGTAAGTTAAAGAAAAAAAAAAAGGCTTACAATGACAATAGCTACCATATCTCCTTATCTATAAGCTTGCTACACTGCTCCTCTAAAGAATACCGTGACTGCTCTATTAGATTATTTAGATCTTTTAAACAGGTATTCAAGGAGCCCTTCATGGGGCCTCCTGGGGGCCCCTTTCAGGCTGGGGCCTGGGGCAAAATTCCCCAGTTGCCCCCCCCCCCCCCCCCCCCCCCTGTGGGCGGCCCCGCCCATAGCCTCAACCTTAGTTATGCTTGGCTGAAGGCATCAGTCAGGTAATCAGTTATTCTATAGGAACTGTTTTAAGTCATACCGAAGGCAAATTTGGGTTGTATCTTGTCGAACCAATACTGCCAAGCTGTCATGAATGAAAGGGAGGTTGGTTCTTAGGTGGTATTTCATTTGACAGAAAAGCCCCAACCTTCATGATCCCAACCATGTACAAGTACAAGGAAAAATTAGGAATTTTAAGAATGGATATTTAATCCTAATTTGTACTTATTTGTTTACTTTTTCGCAAAATTGTTATGACTGGTGAACTCACACATACCGCATTAGAAGAAAGAATGGCACCAGGCTAATTGAACACATGCCCCAACTATCAATTACAAATTTATGAAGGGGTCATTATGCTTCGTTTTCAGCTATGTTCAGCCCATTGTACAGCAGTACAAACAAAGAGCTTACGAGAAGGACTTCTGCATTCAATCTATAATCACAATGAAAAACTTGTGTTACAAACATAGGGAAGCCATCATGCAGCACTACTGCAAATTGACACCTTGTGCTGTCAGCAAAGACAAAGGAGGACAGAGGTACGTAACTCCATGGAGTGTGCATTATATACACTGCAATATGCCTAAAAAAGACCTGTTTGGATGAAACAATGTCAAACAATCCACCCCGTAGCCTTAGCTGTTATGTCACTTAGTCAGAAAAGTCCACTATTAGCTATGAAGGTATTGTGAGGCTGGTTATAAGGTGATATTTTCACTGTATGATACAGTATGATACATTGCAATACAGTCTGATGCATGATGCAGTACATACAGTACTGTATATACAGTATATTACCATATATGTGTAGAAATATATAAAATATGCACTCACACATGGAAATCTAATAAAAGCTTATACAGTATTATTATTATTATTATTAACACTTTACAGTGACCAGCACTGATTCCACTGAAGTATGTTGGTCAAGTATCGTTATGAGTCATTCTCTACAATACTTACTGTATACTTGTTGATACTATACTACTGGTAAGTAAGTAAAGCATAGAGATGGCATTCTTTGGAGGAGTATATACATATAAAAATGACCAGAAACCATGTACATTAGCCACAACAATGTGAAATTTCACTTTCCAAGAAATATATTTTAAAAACCCATCTTGCCTGTGGTTAACAGCCTAGTTTCCAAGAAAACTGCACCTAAAACCCTTGGGCATAAAAGGCAAACCAATTGCAAAATATTATAACATTTTGCAGTAATGAAACACTCATGGAGTTTGCAAACCTAGAATAAGCCTCTGTATGGTTATGTCTTGAGTTGAATCTCACGAATGTCACCTGGTTAACCCAAATAGAAGGACATTTCTGCTTTTGCATGTATATACTGTAGTATACAATGTTTCTCCCACTAAGCAGACTGCAGCCCACGGGCTTCAGGTCTATATAGCAGTGGTACAACTATTACGTGTATCAAAAGCTTTCGCACAGTACTGATGTTTAAGTTGTGTTGCTTAGCATAGCAAACTATTACACTAAGTTCCCAAATACTGTATAGGCCTAGCTAGGGGAAAGGTAATATGCAACCAGCCAACTGCAAACATCATAAAAATAGTTGTGCCCTGATCTTTACCACAACAAAGTTTTTTTTTTAAATCTCATACTGTAAAGCAGAAAAAAGATGCAGAAAAGTTCAGTTTTATGAATTGGACAATCCAAATACATATCTTGGTGAATAAACTTTTATAAAATTGTAAGAGGGAAATTTTATCATATTCATTATAAATTCCCTTTTAGGATAAATAACCCATGAAATTATATTTTATGAAAATATCATGAATTAATGAAGCACAGTCACATAAAATGATACTACTTCCATACAATTTCTGCATCAGGCTGATGCACTAGATGCAATTATTCTATTTAGCTACAATTAATTCTCAGTTATATAGTGCATTCTGGATAGAACGAAGGGATCATTGATAAATCACCTGACCACATGTATTGTAATAGTCCTAACCCATACCATTTAGTGTTGTGTTTGTATGTGTAGTGTGAAATCGAAGTTTCTTGATTAAATTGAGGAAACCACAACAGGTCAGTTGCTTGGCTTGTTGTGCACTACTGTATATGTACTCTTTCCCTGCTAACTAACAGTATTGAATATGCACTCAGGTGATCAAATGGAGTATTCCCTACCATTCACCACAATGACATCCAGGATCTGTAACAACTTTAACAGGCTGGTGTCCTACAGACCTTCAGAACTTGTGCTGTAAAGCCTTTTTAAAAAAAAAAATCTAACAGACTTACTATCTGAAGTCTGCCATGATATTTCCACCGATCCTTCCCTTCAACATTTTCTCTCTCCCTCCATACTGCGAATTGTCATGCTGATGTTTGCCTAGTAGATATCAAGGCATCTGGCTTCTGGGATTGTCGGCTACTTTTTCAATGACTATTTAACCCATATGCCCCCTCTAACCTTTCTTTATTTGGCCCTTTTCTGTTTCACCTTATTGTTAGCTAGGTCAAGTAATCTTGTTTAAGTCTCCACTTCCAGTTTGTTTGGTTAGGTAATCCAAAGGCTGCAGCACATGCTGCTGTCAGACCTTCATCTCTGATCAGTGCTGGCTACCGTACAGCTTAAAAATAATAACCATTCCAACCTCTACCAACAACATGACAGTGTGAGGCATCGTCACTATGAGGAGAGAGTTCAAGATATCAAGCATGGGAATTTTACTCTCTTGTTTTCTCACTTCAGGTGGCATGGGTACCTCGGCCTATAGCTATAAGCTCCTTTTGTCCAGTAAGTGGAAAACTCTATAATAATGTACAGGTATATAACGTGATGAGCTGGCTTCACTGCCATCTTGGTTTTTCCCTGTTGCAATCAGCCATCATGTGCATCAGGGGTTGTCGTTCCTCCTCTGGTCATCCCCTAAAGGGTTATATTCCAGCCTCTGTTGACTTAGGAGGGATGCCTTGCCGGGGACTGTATTTTTCATTCCTCTTTTTTATTCTTTGTTCCGTAGGTTCTGCTGTTTTAGTTCTGTAGGTGTAGGCATAGGGAAAACCCTTTTAAATCCCACCTTTTCAAACACACTTTCTGTAACAACTTTAAACAGGCTGTAGGACCAGGTGTCCTACAGACCCTCAGCACTTGTGCTATAAAGCTTTAATAAATAAATAAAATAGAACATCTTAGCTGGCTTAGAGATACAGTTTGGTGCCATTATAAGGCCACCCGGGTTTGATCTACTATCCTTAAAAAAAATGGACAATACTTTTTTCCCAACCGTGGTTAGACGGTGACCGCATACATAGATTGTATGGTGACGGCAACAGTTCAGTTTCGACATTCGAATCTCCGTGTGGCCTCACGTAGCCGGTCGACAGATATAGGCATAGATGTCTGTGCAGGAGGAGCGATTTGATCATTACAAATATACATTTTATAGTAATTGTCTAAATTACCCTCATTCTATCCAGAGATATCACAACTGGTATCACCCTTGGGTATCACATATGACGACAGCTTGAGATCCACGTACGTTATGGCTCGATCCAACCTTGTCTCGATTAGCGGGCAAGTTATAATAACCGGAACCACAATCAGGAATGTAATGGAATCATAGATAATACACGTTCGTATATTATCTATGATGGAATGACTAGTCTAAACCATGCAGGTGAAGAAGAAACCAAATCTGACCCTAACGCTAACCCGAGGTTTGCCTAATGATGTCTTTCACTGTCTGTATATGAAGGTAAGTTTTTGGTGAGTTCGAGGCGAGTTAGGGTTGGCCCGGACGCTCGCTCCACCCTAGCTCGCCTCTTACTTTCACACAACCATAGATATTATAGTAACCTATAATATCTATGACACAACTAGTGTGTTTGATAGGGGTACTGATGAAACAAGGGGGTGACACACAGGCACTCACTGTAGGTAGATCTACGACCGCGGTCAAAGTCTAAGTCAAAGGTCAAGGCCACCAAAATCGTGCCAATTCAACGGTCAATGGTAAAAGCTTCCAACCCACAATCGAAAAGTGCTGAAATATCGTCGCTAAGTCACCGGTCAAAGGTCGAAAAAGGCTCGTAGTCACAGGTCAAAGCGAAATTTAGGCCAGTCAAGTCTTTGACCGCGGTCGCAGATCTGCCTACAGCGCGTACCTACGTGATACCCCCTTGTGGTGAAAGCCGGAACGGAATGGATCGGGGCGCGCGACATGTTAAAAATCGTTTAAAACAGTTTGTGCGCTATTTCCAACTGTCACACAATAACTAGAATTATGCTAGAATTAGTTTGTTTCTGTTTATAGGTATGCTAGTAATCGTTCGCTCGAAAGTTCTATTAAATGCCCACCACATGGTAAGGTGTGTAAATAAAATCCATCCAGTTTAGATCCTGTTTTAGAAGTACTTCCTTACCATTCCAAGAGGTAAACTACTGTAGTATTTTCATGTTGTAGCGGTATTCAAACCTTTTTGTACATGTGTCGCTGGTTTTCTGAAGCGACTATATTGGCAGCGATTTACGAGAGTTCGCAAACTGCAGTATGTTATATTAACAGTGCTTACAAAAAAATAGGTTAACAGCTTAGCTAGATGATCGTTGTTAAGCTTAGACGATTGTACAACGCATTCTTGCAGTGGGCATTAAATAGATCCGTCGAGCAAATGTTTTCTAGCATGTTTGTAGCAGAAGCGAACTAATTCTAGCACAATTCTAGTTATTGTGTGAAAGTTAGAAACAGTACACAATCTGTTTAAAACGATTTTTTAACTTGGCGCACGCCCCCTATTGATCCCATTCCGGCCTTCATCAGTACCCGTTTGATAGTGGAGTTAAGGTGACCGTTCCATTCCATTCCGGTTCCTGTTATTTAACTTGCCCAATCAGCGCTCCTAGATCTAAAGTTGCCCACGTGCACATTCCATGTGACTACGTCATCTTCTGACTACTGGAGATTTTGTCCATGAAAATCCAATGGAAAAAAATGTTCACCCTGTGAAAAGTGAAGTTTTCATTGGGTGGCCCCAATGAAATTTTATTTTCATAGGAAAATTTAATGAAACTGAACCCAATGAAAAATTAACACTGAAAACTCTGTGAAACTGCTTTTCATGGAATTTTCATTGGTAATTTTTCATTGGTTTTTCATTAAATTTTCCTATGAAAATAAAATTTTATTGGTGCCACCCAATGAAAACTTCACTTTTCACAGGGTGAACATTGTTTTCATTGGATTTTCATGGACAAAATCTCCAGTAGTGTGATTTTACAAAAATAATATAAAGAGATGCCAGTGGGTAGTGGACGGATTTATTGGCTTTTATAGTAATTTTATAATGTACATACAATCATAGATACTACGGTACAATAATGTCGTGGCAGAGAGGGGGTGGTGGGGGGCTAGAGAGTTGAAGCCCCCCTCGGTCTGCTGAGGAGGGCTAGGCTTCCCTGGCCCTCCGGGGCCAAAAACGATTATTTTCTTGGAGTGAAGTTGCCAAGCCATGCAAACAAGCATGCAAAAGATAATTATATTCTAATAAAACACTCAAATACCCTACTGATAGAGCAGTCAAAGCGCTTCACTTCACAACTAAAATGGTAGTCTGATTGCCTACGGTAGGAGACCTCTTTGAGAGTTAATGGATATGGTAGCTATGTAGCTACTAGCGGGAAGTGTCACCGGCTTGTTCTAATGTTTAGCAATTACACACAGTAAAAACAAACAAGTGAAGGTCACTACTAAATGTAGTGAATGTCACTACTAATGTCTGCCACAATACTCACCATTTTTGTGTAGTGATGTTCACTACTAATTTTGTAGTGAACGTCACTACCATCATTCACTACTATGTAGTGAGGTCACTTCACTAGTTTATTGCAAGTCCAAAATCTGCTACTATAATTATTGGCAGACTGAATTTTATTGGTAGTTCTTTAATATGAGACTATAGCTGTACCAATTGCAACCAGGGAATTTTCTGAATTCTCCAATTGGGACTAGCTATAGTGTAACATTCTCCAAGTCATTGAAAGTGTTTTGCAATTTGTATGCATATATAATAGTGCATGCATGTATATTATAGATCAATTGACAAAACTACATACAGTATTCTACCTATGCCAAGCAAATGTCACACTACACAACAAAAATTAATCTTGATACTTTAGAATCTCCAATCCATTGTTTTGATCAACTTGTGTAAAACATCGCAGTGTAGATAATAGTGGTGATGCTATTAGTCACCATTACTGCTTGATACCACTACATCTTTGTGGCTGCCACTGGCTGATACTCATTATTATGTTGTTTCAGGTATAGTCTGTTAATTACAACTGCTGAAATGTATACGTAGTTATAGTGAATTAAGTAGATTGTCTCAGTACATATGGTATTGTCTCTTCTCTCTCTCTCTCACACACACACACACGCACACAAAGCAAAGGCTACAGCAGCTGTGTGAGGCACCGCTATTGCTGCCCAGTAAACTACCAACCAAATCCCACATCAATCAGAAGACTGAGTGGTGCAGGATTTAATGTGCATCAAGTGGACAAGAAACAGACCACCAGGTCAAGCATTAAATGGTTGAGCAATAAATCACAATGCATTTCGACTGTTTGTTTGTTGTCACTGGTTCACTCACGTTCACGAAACTTTCGGGATGGGCCTTATCATATAACTAATTACATTTAGTGAGACTATAATTATGTTAGCTATCACTGAACGTAGAAGCACTGGGAACTGCAAATATCATATTAATTGCTTACAATTTACATATGACTAACAACAAACAGAAAATAAAATATAAAGCTATAATATATGCAAAACGTAAGCAATCTCACAAATTCATAATGTGTGCAATAGAAAAGTATCCAGTTACACTTCAATCATCAGTGTCTTCACTATCTTCTTCTAAATCTTCAACCCTATAATGAAAATAAAACTATATCTGACCATGAATATCTTTATAATGGTTTTTCAATATTTAAAACATGAAGTAGGGATCCAAGTATGACAGGATGATAGTATTACAACATAGCTATGAAAGGGTATACCATCATTGGTCACAATACTTCTTTAACTCCTTTAGATAGGTCTAGGTTATAGCTTTTTGCATGCAAGATTTCAGACCTGGAGTTTTCTTTGTCTGGCTGCAGGAATCCTGAAAGGCACCACTGCGAGCAAGTTCAGGCCCATAGCCAGGGTGGGGTTCAGGGGGTTCTGAAGAACCGCCCTCTTGGAAAAAAGGTCAACAATTTCAGTAAAAAGGTCCACAATTTTAGTATACAAGTCCAAATTTTCAGTAGCAAAAGTCCATTAGCTACAGTTTACTAAATACCACTAATAAGAAGCTACTCCGAGTAGCTCATTCAGTGCTTGTATTAAATGCAATGCAAGATCGAGATACTCTAATAGAGCAGTCAACTACTCTAATAGAACAATCACTCTAATGCAACAGTATTTTTTTTGTATGTACCCCACCACTTAATTTATTTACAAAAACATATTGAGATTGTGTTTTCATTAAAATAATAAAAAAAATTGGTGGACAAGCCTCTCCATGCAGAGCCCACGAATAGCATCCATATTTCAACTCCATGCAATGTGTGTTTAAGACACTCTTTGTTCTGCTCCACTGCCCCTGTTGATCATGACAGAGCGCTCAATCTTTCCCATTCTTATTCACTGTGACATTCCAATGTATTATAGACACATCCATGTGCAGACAGTATAATTACAGTAGCAATAGAGATATTTTTCCAAATGTCATCCATACAGCTGGTCTTCAGCTTACCTTAAAAAATGTTATTTTTATTGACTGAAATGCCACTAAATTCAACCTTTCTGTATCTATTTTCAAAAAAAAAATCCTGGGGTGGCCTGCCCCCAGACCCCCTAGTTTGCACATACCATAATATTTGAATCATGGCATACAAAAGGTCCACTTTTCTTCAAAAAGAACCTACCCAGATAAAAATCTGGCTACAGCCCTGGAGTTTGCATAAAATATTGTTACGATATATCATTTAGCCTCTAGTCTTTTGACTGGTCAGGCTGGCTGGCAGGCAGGCTGGCAGGAAGATTAAATTGGATTTTGGCAGGTTTTTTTTTTAAATTTTATTTTTTTAAATTTCAATATTGTCCTTTCTGTGAGGGTTGTCTTAGTTTTAATGCTAGATTTGACATTAAGAGTTTTTTTGATGGCATGTTCTGTCATATAAACATTTCAATGATCCTGGCTTTTTTCAATTTAAGGGGGATACCAGGAGCGGATCCAGGAGTTGGCAAGGGGAGGGGCACAAATAGGGTAAGTTGTGGGTGGTTGGGGAGAGCCAGATTCTCTCCATTTTTGAAGCAGCAAATAATCGCCTCTTAGTAGTGTCTCACTGTTGATTTTTGCCATTTTAGACTTTTCAAATGGTTGTGAAGTTTTAAAAGCTCTGAATGTCTTAAACAACAGCAACACGATAATTATTTTTAGAGGCACTTAGCATGCACGAAGGTGCTGGGTGACTATTTTACAGTTAGTTTGACTTTGGTTTGCTTTGATTTCAGGTGAATTTGTAATATATGCTAGTAAAATGTGCATATTTTCACGAGTTGATAAAGTGATCTTGGCCTGACATAAAGTTTAGGAGCTATCTTAATCAGAAGCATGGGGAGGGGAAGGGGGGCATTTGCTCCAAATGCCCCATCCTGGATCCGCCATTGGATACCTATTATACAGTAGTACTGTACTGTATGATAGTACAGTAGTAGCATTATATGATAGTACAGTAGTACTGTATAGTATAGGGATACAAAGACTAGGATATTTTGCTATATACCAAAAATATTGACCATCACAACATAGTTACCATCAAGAGCTTTTCGTGTTGTTTTCGTAAGTATTGCACCATATACCTTCAATGATTTAAGTGAGTGGATTAAGTTCAGGTGTACTCCAATGTAGGGCTGTGTAATGCAAAGAGTGTAGCGTAAAACTAAAATAACCGTTTTGCTTATATGCAAGCATGCACTTTGTTATGATAGTTATAGTATGTTCACGTTGAGCTGAACCCTGAAAAACAGCTAAAAATTAAAAGTGGATTTTTTCTCAACAGAGTTAACATTTCTGCCAACCAGATGATTATTGGTAACAGCAAAGATGTCAACAACAGACAAGTATGGTTTGGCTCCATTACAAGTTCGGGAAAGGGCTCTAATGGACATTGTACTTATATGGATTCTCCATAGGAAATGTATTGTGAAAATTTTGATTAGCCGTAAATATTATGTCAAGCATTTGAACAACAAGATTTTGAAATATTTTTAGCGGATCAAGTAGTACTGCAAATGAGCCAAATTTCAAGATCGTGTGTAATTGCATCCATGAGTTATTAAATGTTTTTGAGGATTCAGCTCAACACGAACATACTATAACCTTCTTTGATGCAGTATGTAGTAGGGGCTCACAAACAATGAATTAGTTATAATGTTAACAGATACCGTAAGCGCATTAATTTTGTGGGTAAAATTTTTGTTGTTTGCCAAAAAGACAGGTTTGCAAGTGTATTAAATTTCGTTGGTATGATTTTCGTGGTTTAATCTTGATGAGCAGTTTATTTTCTCGAGGAGCCGCGGGGAGCAAAATTCATGTTTTAAGGTCGCGTTTAAGGTTTACAGCTTAACAGCTTTGGCTACTCCATTTACGCTGGCATACTTATCTGGGACTCAGCAAACCATTTTGTGGGGTTGACTCACCACAAAATGATCTTGCCTGCTGGAAACAGAGGAAACGAGTCTTACATACTTGAACAAGGCCATCAGTATCCATTTAATAAACAAGTGCACACATGCGCATAGGCAGTGGAAACGGGGGGGCCATGCCCCTCCCCCCCCACACACACTTCTATGGGACACTGTTTGCATGCAAGAAAAGATCGAGATACTCTAATAGAACAGTCAAGATCTGGATACTCTATTAAATAGAGCAGTCACAGTATTCAGAAATGCAGTGTGGCTACTTAGCTACGTAGGTGTAGTTATAAATAAGGAGATATAATTGGTGGAGAGCAGCTATTGTCAGCAGGTAGTGACCTTTTTTTTGGTCTTCAATTTACAGCTGGCCTAGCCCCCTCACTTTTTAGCCTGCTTCACCACCCCTGGGTGCACGTGTAGTCGTCAGGTCGTACGTAGCGCATTACACAAAATTATGCGCGTTAACTTCTATGGGACACTGCTTGCATGCAAGAAAATATCGAGATACTCTAATAGAACAGTCAAGATCTGGATACTCTATTAAATAGAGTAGTCACAGTATTCAGAAATGCAGTGTGGCTACTTAGCTACGTAGGTGTAGTTATAAATAAGGAGATATAATTGGTGGAGAGCAGCTATTGTCAGCAGGTAGTGACCTTTTTTTGGTCTTCAACTTACAGCTGGCCTAGCCCCCTCACTTTTTAGCCTGCTTCACCGCCCCTGGGTGCACGTGTAGTCGTCAGGTCGTACGTAGCGCATTACATAGAATTATGCGCGTTAATCTATATATGTGACAAGATTTTACAAAACCGATCCAAATCGCACATCAGGCAAAATCAAACTAACACCTCCAGTGGATAGCTATACTATTGTACTAGTAGTTTTGACACTCAGTACCACTCAAACTACTCAAGGCTGGTTTCAACAGACATCTTTTCTGGTTGGTGTGTAGAGCTCAAGTGGCAGTTTTAGGCCTTGTAAAGGACCTGGCTTGGCAAGAACCAGCGGTTTACTGGTGGATAGCCTGATAATGTTGGCCAGACGTTTTTTCTGTGGATTTTGCTACATATCAGCCACTAAGGAACCAGCACAGCCTGCAATCTCGTCTCTGGACTCCAATCGTGGTCTGCCTCCATTTTGAGGTATAACCCTTGCCCACCCCTTTGTGAGCACTCGTGATACTACTTCGCTCATCCGACTGCTCAGATTTTCTATCTTATTTGGCGGGAAACTTTACAAGCAGCTACAAGTACTGGAAGCGACCTGAAAGGTAATAGATTGATGCATCTTTTGTGTAAATTTCATACGCGTGCTTGCTATCCTTGGAAAGTTATGCTGGCTTAAATTCTTTAAAACCGATTATCTCGAAACTTCTAATGTGTGATTTGGATCATTTTTCCAAAATCCAGTCATGTATTATATAAAGCTGAAAAACCGTCTGTCTGACCGTCCATCCATCTACAATTCCGATGGCATCCAACGATTTTCTTGCCAGTTGATGAACGTATCAAAGCGTTTTCTGTACCAAACTAAGCACTCATCATCTAAGAATTACCTCGCTTTTAAATGAAGCTTCTAACTGCCGTCGTTCGTCATTTACAGTGCGATTAGTACAAAGGTATAGACAAAATTCGCTTGAATCCTTTCTGTAAACCACATGCAAACCGCAAGTAAACACCTATTCCATTCAACTTAAGGATGCCTCTTTTATAGACCCTGTAGCTGATCACAACAAAGTTAATCACAAGTGACATTTAGATTATGTGGTAGAGCATTAGGCTTGAAACTGGTAGGATGTGAGTTCAAATCCCAGTTGTATCATTTTTTTTCCTTTTCCCAAACCTTTTGGTCACAACTTTTCTTCAACAACCTTTTTTGCTACAACTTTTTTTTTTTCTTTTTCACAGCCTTTTTAGTAACAGGTTTTTCTATTATGCATTCTTTCTTGCTATTTTCTCACTCTACAGTGAAAGCTGTGTATAGGGACTGACCAAAAGTGTCCTGATTATCAAGGTTTCCTGAATAGTTACATGCTAAGGAATACTTTGGGAGCGTTACCAAGTGTCCAGATTATGCAGGTGTCTACATTTTCAAGTGTCCTGATTAACAGGTTCCACTGTATTGGTTGATAATAGTTAGTAGTAACTAATTTTACTATACAAAGGTGATAATAATAGGTGATAATAGTCAGTAGTAGCTTACTCATACAGTTCTGTAAATGTAGGAATCATGGAGGTTAGAGGTGATGACAATAGGTATAGGTTGTAGTGTAGTAAAGAGAACAGGAGGGGGAGTGTTGTAGTATTTAACATACAAAGCTCAGCCTGCACCGTAGGCATGTATACTGCACCCTACATTATGTAGTTTCTTTTTGTTGTCAGTAAGTTAAATGTCATATGTATGGCATACATGACAGGTACTATACTAATATCACATAATATGTAGTTTGCGCCTGAGTGTGTGGTATTGACATAATATTATAGGTATGGACAGTAGTATAATATTACAGTTGTCTTTGCTTATGTAGCTACGGTATACAATCACAAATTGAGGTTGTGCTATGAGTGTAATACTACAACTAACAAGTTCATCACAAAATTTATGTACAATAACAAAACAGTGTGAAACATCCTGGAATACATCAACACTTTTAACTGCAGCAAAAGTTTGATTATATTATATATGTATATATGACAAACTAGTTGGATTCATGTCATTTTTGCCCAAGGACACACATATGTATATGTACATAATAGAGCAGCACAACTAAATTATATTTTATGTAACCACAGTATGAAGGCATGCATTAACTGATACCTGCACTTCACCCATTATACAACACAAAGTAAGTCCATAATGCATGCACTGCATCTCCTGTGTCATGCAAAGAGACACATCTCTGACTCCAGTGACACATATATCTGTCAAGAAGGTGTCTAGTTGTCAAGAAGGCAAGCCTAACATGTTATGTTTAAATAAATCATTGTAAAAACTTGTGCAACGTATATCAGATTGTTTGGCTTTGACTGTACCTCAACTAAAACCAACAAATTATTATGGTGGATATGCAAAGCTGGTTCGTTAATATTTGAGTGACACAAAACTAATTGTTGCACGTACTTATCTATTAAAAAAATATGTATACATCAGTGGCAGCAAATGTCACGTATCCATATGTGTTACCTAAAATTATTACTGTTAATAGCATAACTACAATAGGAGCACTAAAAAGTGTCAATGATGGGTTAGACTGTACTTTGTGTGCAAATTACAATGTTTGATTTTAAGAAATTAATGTACTGAATGTCGTGACAATTGCCTCAGGTCCTTGCACATACAGAAGTATTATATACTACATTTTAGCAGTGCCTATGTTATAGTCATATTGGCCCTCTGCTCAGCACGTGTGCTACATAGTTCTCATTAAATTAGAAATTAAAAGTTGAGAAGTACTACATACCAGCAAAACATTTACCCAATACATATTTTCACTTTATAACTCACCGTTGAAGGTTAAGATATCTGTGATTAGCTCTGCGCATGATGAAATATTTACAGAAATTGTTGGAATACAATAAAAATGTGATGAACATGATCAGTGGTAGTAATATCAGGGCAGCAACAATAAGCTCATTAGCAGCTACACTGCCAAGTAATATAGAATATGTTGTTCCAATATTCAAGCTCATAATCATCAACATTATCAGTAGAATCGACAAATCAAGTGAATTTAAACCACTATTCTTGTATGGCTGTACCCAAGCATGTACCATTGCAATTACCAAGCACAACATTTGAAGTATCAAATATCTGTAGTTAAGTTCAAGCATCTCCAAACTTATAACAGACAGTATTAGTAAACGGCATATTAGGTAAAAGGCAGCAAAACAATGGTATTTACTCTTGTAGCATCCTTGAAATTGGTCTAGAAGAGGTTTCACCTTGAAAAAACTAAACCATCTTCTCAGCAGTGGCTCAAAGAGTAGTAGAAAGGGAAGCCCAAGAACTATCACTATTCCACACAAGATGGCAATCAGCCCATATACAATGTGACGTCCACTGAAGTATTTGATGTCTGGAGATAAATAGGTGTAAACTCCATTAGCTCCATTAAAAGTTAAAGGTCGTAATAGTTGCCATGAGGTGGATGACAATGAAGTATAAAAGAGTAACAACAGCAAACAAATAGATCGAACTACTCCTCTCTGACCAAGAAAAGCAGTCACTCTAACCGAACGATTTGCAGCTCGAGCAATTATTAAGAGCAACAGTACTATTGCAAGTGGATGTATATAGTGAATGACTTCTTGATCAATTTCACTTAATCCTTCAGTAAAACACAGTTTACCAAGGAACTTTGGAGATATATTTACTATACTGGATAGAATAGTCACAAAAAGCATTAGTGCATCAGACACTATCAAGTCTTCTTCTATTATAAACTCCAACACACTGTAGAAGAATATGATGCCATACACATAACCTGTAATGGCTTCTACTGTTATAAAATACATCAGAAGGCGCACAACAAATATAGTCATTATCCAATACAAAATGGTTACTACAATTACAATGATCCTATCAATTTGACATTTATTAGTGAAAGCACATTTGTCTGAATCAAATGGCAGTGAAAAATTTTCATCACAGTCTCCACAACCAATTCCACTTCGATCAGAGCTACACCGAAAGCTAGAAACATTACAAAATTTACTGTTAATTGGACATGAACTAAAATCACAATAATTATTCGGACAAAGTGTAACTGCTCTTTCACCATTAACAGTTCCATACCAGTAGCCTCTCCTGATCTTCACTGGGTTAGAACATGATACTATGCCATTAAAATCAGAACAAATACAAATTTTACTGTCAATGTCATACTCATACCCAATATGGCAAGGTGACAAATGCAGCTTGATTGCAATATTTACTATTGGCATTTTACTAATTACACCACTAATAGAAGACAGCTGAACAGTTAGAACAATGTCACTTTTAACTTCTTTACCAGTGATGCTGAAACCTTGTGACATGCCTATGTAAACAAAAGAGCTAGAAATGCTGCTCAATTTGTAATCTGTGCAATGTATGCATTCAACATGAAATAATGCAGCTTCAGATGTATTATTAAAATAACCAATCACTTCTGCTGAATTCAATATCTTTTCACCCAACATAACATTGCTTATAGAGTAAGTCCCATTTTGATCACATGATTCACTTATGCAAGTTGCTGTAGGGCCTAGTGATACACTGTATGGAGATGTAGCTATTTGATTGTCATTGTTGGAATAGTTAAACTGTCTGGGTATATGAACAATTGAATTACTACTGGAGGAATTTCTATTAATGTGCCTACCTGCTTTACTAGAAATATTAAAAAATATTGAATTTCCAATAGAATTGGCAGTGTTGTCAATGAATGTTGCAGAATAGTTACCATCAACTCGAAATAACAACCAAGTCCCTTGAAATGGGCAATCCGCATATATGGCACCTCCAACTATCAAGGCAATATTATTTATGAACTCTACCCTAGCATTATCAGATAACACAGCATAGGAGGATTGGGTAAAATAAATACCGCCACCTTTGGTTCCGGCATTATTAGAAAAGATTACAGCACCAGTAATGGTCAACATACAATAATGCAAATACAGTGTATGGTCATTGTTTAGGTTATTTTTAAAAATGGTTGCTGATATATGAACTCTACCTATCAGACCAGCAGTACCAGACTTATGATCAAAAATATTGTACTTGATTTGCACAACGCTATTTCCATTGCTGTTTTGAAAAAATGTGCTATCGTAAATATGGATTCCAGTTAAAGCATGTAAGTGATAACGAGCATTAGAAATACTGACTACTGGGTTTCCATTGTTGTTATCAACAAATAAACAGTTTATTATATATGCCTGAATTCCATGGCTTTTTGATCCATCAATTTGCAAACTGGTATTGTTACCTACTAATCTGTTAAACTTAACAACACAGTAATCATGATTTTTGTAGACATGAAATGTAATTGTAGTCCCAGTTAAGCTTGAATCATTAAAGTGAACAGCTGCATACTTGGAGAATGACTCAATTTTAAAACTTGCAAACGTAAACTCTGATTTGTCTATGGATAGTGAAACAACTGTGGCATTTAGATTAACAATAAAATTATTGTGTTCTTCAAAACATGCAGAAGATGGTGCATTTGGAAGTTGGACACAGAAACTTCTGCTACCACCAGTTTCATAGAAATAGCTTAAATTATTAAAATGTAAAACAATGCTGTTCACTAATGCATAAATATAAATGCTTCCACCAATGATATCCCAGTTATCTATAAAGGTACAATTCTCAATGGAAATTTCTGATACTATAGACGGATCACTCAACCATATACATACTCCACCACCACAGTAACCAGATACATAATTCCTATTAAAAAGACCATGAATAAATCCATTGCGTATAAAAGTGCATTTACTAACAGTAAACTTCCAGCTGAAATGCTCAACTATACCATTTTTCTGCATTTGTTTAACAAGTAATCCACCACCTCCTCTACCACCAGAAGCATTACCATAATTGTACAAGAAATTGGTTTGCTGGATAGTTACTACTCCAGAAGCCCCTAGGATGACAATTCCAAATGCAGTCGATTTTTGAAAAGTGCACTTATTAATTACAATGTTGGATGACTGTTCCATAAAAACTGCTCCAGTAAACCCTGTACCTCCACACTGGTCCCATGTAATACCTGAAATATCAATGTTCTTACAGTTTACAAATGATACTCCACCAGTGTTGTTACAACTGATCACGGTACCATTATTTCCTGATATCCCAATTGTTGTATGACCACTTATCTTAATAAGAGATGATAATGGAACTATTGATGAAATGATGTTGATTAGTGTGTTATCTCTGACATAGTTTAGTGCACTTTCTAGTGATGAACAATCACAATTAAGATGGTACTTGCAACAATCAATACTGCTACTTCCATTAACATTTACAGTTATAACTCTCTTGTACTTCTGATCATCTAATCCACAAGTGTAACTGAAGTGTAGATCCAAGAGTAAAAGCAACACCCAGGTAAGCATCACAGTCCCTGAAAAATGTAGTCCCATACAGTCCCATACAGTCCCAGTCCCAGTCCCATACATGTAGCAGTCATTGATGACTGCTACATGTATGGTGTACAACATGCCTTTTTGTAGGACTGAGACCCTACTCATTAAAAAGTTTATTATTAATTTTGGTAACATCCAATTACACACAAATTTATTTTAAGAAAGTATATTATTTAATTAGTCATCCAAATGTTCTAGCCCAGTAAACTTTAGCTGTAACTGGTGAAGTAATGCATTTGTCCCTATTATAAAAAAAGGTGCAAAAATACTAAATGATCCAATGGAGAATGCCACTGTGACAGTAGGAGGCATTAGACCAGGTGTCTGTTAAAAATACAAACAAAAGTATACAGATATGCACGTATGCAGCATCAGTTACATATATATGCATGTTCAGTTGGATTAGCTATGGTTTATATGTGGAGTGTCAAAGTATTCCACAATGTTAATAATATAAAACCGTTTTGTATAGAGGTTATTTATGAAGCATGCGTCATGTCCATGAGCTTAAACAATGATTGCCACTACCTGCTTTAACAGTACATATATTTTAAAACCATTTCTCAGTCTCAAATTGTCAACAATATCAGTATATAGTTTTATTCTTGACAAGAAGTCTAAATGGATGGATCCAACCTGAGGCATTTAGGGCAAATCGCCCCCCTCCCCCAACTTGTAATTTTACATTCTTCATGTATGCATGGTACAACTGTACTTTACAAAGTATGTAGAGAGAATCTGTATTATGTTAATTTTGGAGCTGTGTGATAATAAGATTATTGAGATAAGTATCAATGCAATTATCATTATCGCATTATCGTGATAATAGTAAACTTCTGCATACCACAGGAAATCAACCTACAATGTATAAACAGCATGCAGTCATTTATCACTCTTTTCTTGTAACAATTTCCAGGTAATTTTTTTTGATACAAGATTTCCATTGTGATTAGTCCTGGTTTAGAGTAAACTTTTATAAAGAGTAAAATATTTGTAATGGTTTATGCAACTATCGTGATATTCGTGATGAGTAGCATTACACAGCCCTAATTAGGTTTTATCAAAAAGGATAGGCAAAGGGGCACACACTTAAAGCGAAAGTCACAATGGTTTTTGCTAGTGGAATGAAATCATCTCCTACCTTTTCCACAGTAACCCGGTGCTTAGCATCCTTAGCCACCTCTCCAGCTGCAGCAGCCACCCCAGCACAGGAGGAAGAGGAGGAAATATGAACAGCGTGAGTAGTACTGCAGACAGAGAGATTGAGATAGGCAGGACGGCCATGTTGATAATTAGGATGAAATATGAATATCTCTTGGACACTCGTGAACTGTCATCATTCAAAAGAGGCAAGTTGCTCCTTAAGAACTCCTGGATGGTCTTGTAACAAGGCATGATGAAGGATGTTAACTGAGGCATCGAGGCGGCGGATTCTCAAGAGGCCATGAGAGCTGACTGGAAGATGGTCACCAATGCTACATGTGCTTTGCAGGCACATACTATTATAAACTATTTTGTCCACGTACTTGGATATGAAAAAAATTTCAGAAACTAGGGAAACAAATGTTGTAAATTTGAACAAGAAGGATAGGGATTGTTAGTTGCAATCATGGAATAAAAAGTAATAGAGATGGAAAATGGATTGCTGATCATGAGGTGGTAATGTACACCACAAATCCCTATTTTGCCTCAATAGAAGAGTCAAATAAGGATATGTGGTTTACATTACCACCTCAGCGATCCCTTCTCTATTTCTATTCTTGTATATGCAGCTTTTCATGATTACAACTATTCAGGATCCCTATTCTTCTTGTTCAAGTTTACAATTTTCTGTTTACCAGACTTATATAATGAACATCCCCACCAAGCCACAACACAATGTACTTCATCCACTGCAAGTGCAACAATTTTTTCTTGATAGGACAATGTCAACAGTGTCTTACTTAGTGTTGTTCGTTAAGATATTTTCTGGACTAATAAAAACTAGTTACACCCCCCATCAAGGAGTCTTTTTTTTTGTAGTTCATAGCAGTGTTGAAACCGGGTCAGGTCATCCGGGTCACATTTTCTCCGGGTCAGACCCGGTTTACAAAATTATCCGAGTCTGACCTGGATTGGATCACGTGAGGAACGAAATTGTTCCTTTGATGACATGGAAACTTATTAATGCTAGTCGTGTAACTCTTTTGTGAGCCATGCCCACTTATCACATTACAAACATATGCTCAGCCACGCCCATTAATTAGTAAGTGCAGTCTGTAGTCCAAAACTGTCCGTTTCTGCCTGCAAGCTTACGTGGAGCCACACCCACTAATTGATTATTGTACAAGTTGTATATAGTCTAGTCTTGCAGCAGGAAAAGTACTTTTGTGAGCCACACCCACTTCAATATATCAGGAAATTGTAATACTAGTTATGCACGAAGCCACACCCAATTGCTGTCACAGTAGCTATGTGGAACCAAAACCTACTGACTGGTTTTAGATTATAAACTTACCGGCTTAGTTATCACATAACTACTCGTTTACTCAACATGAATCATATGCTCAAAACGTAGTCTCGCTCGCTTGAGACTACCCCAAACATAGCTCTTATGGCATGCATCGGCTTTAATTAATCCGGGTCACATCCAGGTCTAATCCGGATTGCTATCCGGGTCAGTGGGTCATCCGGGTCAGCAGTAGTGACCTGGTTTCAACGCTGGTTCATGACAATAAGTGCAACTAATGGACTTACACACAATATGGGATCCCCACACATCTACCAACACAAATCTTCTAGAAGCGGTTCAACGATTGGCAGCAAGGTTATGTTACAAGGACTACTCTAGATTCTCAAGTGTTTCATTAATGTTAGAAAATCTTAACTTACCTACCCTAAAAAGCAGGAGGAACAGAGCCAAATTACAGATGATGAATCACTAACAACCTGGTGTGTATTCCAAATGATTGTTTGATTCCTATTTCACCCTTCTTGAGAAATGGCTACTTCAACTAACTAGATACCAGAATTGATAGTTTTAAATTTTCCTTTTCCCCCTCAACAATCAAACTGTGGAACTCAATATAGTCAACTCCCACACACACGATCAGTTTTGTACCCTCTTAGATAATTATCACAATCACACCTGTGCGTTATAATCACATTGATTTCTGCACAACACACACAAATAATAATAATAAATAACATGTTTCCTTTTGCACCTACATTTATTGATGTAGTGGCTAAACAGATAACATCAACATGTATCTTGTATTTCATCTGATATTAATGGCACAAATCGGATTTACCATATCCAGTTTGTAAGGGGAAAAACCATCCTTCCTGCATAAAAATGCAGTATGGCTTGCTTCCTTTTCAAATTGAGTTTCAATAGAGCTTATCCAGGGGGCGTGGTAATTATGACAATGTGCCGGGGCACAAAATAATTCTATTGTCAGCCGCCATTTTGAGTGGAGAAGGCGTAAAATGAGTGTAACGTTCTCAAAGTACTATTCCGAGCTGGAAAGTGACATGAGGGAGAGGTATGATGAAAAGCTAAGACTGTTAAAAGCTTCAGAAGACCTCTACTGTCTGTTTAAGCATAGAAGTTGGTTATCAGAAAGAAGACAGCGTGTCTTGTGCATGTTGAATGGTTCGAGTAGACTGACATTACATACGTTACAATATCATTGGTGGATTTTGAACCCCTAGTTATTGTACTAAAGGCTTACAAAAGCCTGGATGTCAGGAAAATGACTTAACTTGCTGCAGCAAACTTAAAGAAATGCTGTGTGCAGGCTTCTCTGAAGAATATGTAGCCACCCATAACTTTAAAGGGGGATTTGACAAACTCTGGGAGTGCCTCACAAACTAGGCAAACAAATGAATACTGTGTCTAATAGCTCCTGCTGCCTTGGTCACTTGTACATCACTCACCTGACCGTTAGCAAAAGAATTGTAGTCCTGCAAACAGGCATTGAAACCTACAATTGTACCACAGTCCAATTACTGTATTTCAAACCTGTGTTGAATATGTACATGTATACATTATATATGTAATTTACACATTTCACATGTTGTTAATACAAAGTTATTGATGTATTGGGAGAGTAAAACCATCATTAGGATGTTTAAAACTCAATTACAATACCTCAGGACATGTGTGATCATACATACAAAATGCATAGTACAAACATAGCAAGTAAAGTACAAGAATAAACCAGAACATGACATACAAATGAACACATGACATTTATCAGATTTCCCTCTCCTAAGATGACCATCCAACATCCTGACCAACTGTCTTGACTAAGAACATATAGCTATAAGATTTGTAAGTAACTACGTAATTACTTAAGTAGTTGGTAATCAGAGTTGGGGTAGTTACTTCAGAAAAGTAACTAGTTACTAGTTACACGTTACTTTCATCCCATGTAACTTCGTAACAGTTATAGTTACCTTTCATAAGGTAACTAAGTACTCTAGTTACTAGTTACTTTTGTAGTATAAATTATGACTTGTTTTTTTGCCTTTGTAACATGAATTTTGCTCAGATTTGCATCATTAAGGGATGCAATACATATGTGCACTTAAAAGAACAATTCTGTTGCTATTTCAGGTCAGTTTTAATTATTGCTACGTCTGTCACTCAAGCTGAATCATAGAGAACAGTAAACAGAATATGTCTACTTAATGTGGCTGTAGCATATATGGCACAAAAATCGAAGTGCTCTTGCTTTTAAAGCATAACTAGTTATAGTTACAATGTAACTATAACTGTGATTAGTTACTATTGTAACTTAGTTACTTTTCAGACAATTACTCCTAGTTACAAGTTACTAGTTACAAAGCAAGTAACTAGTTACCCCCAACCCTGTTGGTAATAATTGTACCAACAGACCTTTGGCACACCATAAAGCCTAAATAAATAAATTAAAACAAACACATAACTATAAAATCAAGCATTACATATAGGACTATCATGTGCTAAGCAGATGCATTGTGATGAAGTGATAGCTCTCTATCAAAAAATCAAACAAGTGCAAAATCAAGGAATGCTACAAGAACAATTAAAACCTAAAAGTCTACATTTTAGTAAATACAGTTACATTTCTTCTAATAGTCTCTTGCTGAACCTTTTCATGCTGTGATCTAGGTGGTGGTATAGAGGGACTGTCTGGCAGTTGCTCAGTATCTTCTGCAGTACACTGTAGTTATGATTGGCTCTGCAGTATTTATGGTTGGTTAAGCTGAAGGCTGGTCCTTACGGTCTACATGTGCTTCTCTGGTGTGCTCTCCTCCCAAACTCACAAGATATCTCTGGCCCCCAAGTGCTGCAGTTACAGTTCCTTTCTGCCACTTAGTGTGTTGTCCTGGTCATAAATCTCAAACTAAAACAGGATCATCAATGCAAAACTCTCTTGTTTTTACTTCTGGCTGGCAAGATTTGGATTGCAACTGAGTTTTGACTCGCAAATTGACAGTTAGTGATAGTCTAGTGCATGGTGCTTGCTTCAAGATTAAATCAGCGGGGACTTGGTCTGTGACTGTATGTGGGATATTTCGGTATGTCGACAGAAAGGTGGTGATACTGTGATTAATGTCAGTCTTAGTAGTTGGCACTTCTTTCTTCAGGTGGTGTTTAACATTCTTGACCATATTCTCTGCCAACCCATTCGAGGCTGGGTGATAAGGTGGTGACTTGTAGTGGGTGATGTTATTCCCTTGCAGGCACTCTTCAAACTCAGAGGATGTGAACTGAGGTCCGTTGTCGGATACAAGGATTGCTGGAAAAACATGGGTTGCAAATATGTCATTTAAAGCCTCAATCATCTTCTGAGTTGTTGTTGAAGACACTTCTGGCCACTTACTGAAAGTATCTACAAGCACTAGCAAGTTGGTTTTATTCCATTCCTCAAAATCAACATGTACCCGTTCCCATGGTGCATTAGGATACTGCCAAGGATGTTGTGTTGCTGGTGCTGGCATGGCTACAGTTGTTTTGCAGGCTTCCCACTGTGATGAAAGTGTCTCGATGTCATCATCTAGGCCAGGCCACCAAATGTGACTACGTGCCAAAGCCTTCATATGACACACTCCCACATGTCCAACATGCAATTCCTTTAGTAATTTGGTTCTCAACTGCTTTGGAACAATCACACACTTGCCCAAGAGGATACATCCATCTATCACTGTTAATTCAAGCTTCCTTCGCAAAAAGGGTTTGACCTCATCTGGTGTTGGTGATGGCCATGAGCCGTGAGTTGATAGTTTTGACAGGACAGGGTCCTTGCTAGTCTCAGTTTAGCTGTAACAGGAAGGTTATCAATAGACATTACATGAACCTCGTTTCCCTTTTCAGTTGGATGTATGGCAGTTGCTGGATGTGGTAGTCGAGAAAGGCAGTCTGCACATTGGTTAGTTGAGCCTGGAGTAAACTCAATCTTGTAAGCACAGGCACTTAGTATGAGGGTCCATCTTAGCATGCGGGCTGCTGCGAGTGAATGTACTCTCTCTTTGTGCCCAAAAAGTTTACATAAGGGTTGGTGATCAGTTACCAGTGTAAACTGTCGACCGTAAAGGTACTGATTAAACTTCTTCACCCCAAATATAATGACAAGGGCTTCCCGTTCAAGTTGTGCATAATTTCTTTCTGCTTGACTTAGCGTCTGGGATGCATATGCCACTGGTTGTTCTTTTCCATTTAATGACATACATTAAGCAAGCTCCCAAGCCGTAAGGAGAGGCATCGCAGTACAGCTTAATAGATTTTGTCACATCAAAACGAGCTAGTACTGGGACTTGACTCACAGATGTCTTAGCCTTGCTAAAAGCTTCTTGGCAAACTTTAGTCCATTTCCAATGTGTTTCCTTTCTTAATAGCTTATACAATGGATGCAGCAGCATAGTGGACAACAATGGAAGGAATCTAGCATTAAAAATGATCATACCCAAGAATGACTTAAGTTCTGACTTATTCTTGGGGGGTGGAGCTTCAGTAATACCCTTAACCATCTCCTGGGTGGGACTTATTCCACTAGGGGTGACCAGATACCCTAAGTATTCCACTGAAGTTTGGAAGAACTTGTACTTGGAAGCATTTAGCCTTAAGCCAAACTTGTGTAGGTGGGCCAACACCTGTCGTAGATTCTGCATGGCTCTTCCCTAGTGGGCCCCGTGACAAGTATGTCGTCCAGGTAACATACAACCCTACTTGTAGCACTAGAGACATTGCCTTCTGCCATATGGCAGGGACTGACGCTATACCAAACGGTAACTGTTGGTAACGGAACAAACCCAAATGTGTGGTGATTGTCAAGTACCCCTGGCTCCCAGCTGCTACTTCATTTGTTTGTACGCACGTGACAAATCTAATTTAGTAAACGACTCACCATTTGCCAGTGCTGCAAAAACTTCGTCCGGAGTTGGTAGCGGGTATGTTGGTATCTTCAAGTACGGGTTGATCGTCACCTTGAAGTCAGCACATATGCACAATTTTCCATCCTTCTTGGTGACAACCACAATGGGAGTAGCCCAATCACTTTGATCTACAGGTAGCAGTTCACCATCAGCCACTGGCTGCTGCAGGGTCTGTTCCACTTGGTTACGTAAGCTATATGAAATTGGGCGTGATTTACAAAATTTGGGCAAGACCCCTTGTTGAAGTTCTATCTCTGCCTCTCCCTTTCAACATGCCCAGTTCTTCTTTAACAAGTTGATGTTGTGCTACTTCTAAAAACCAGGTGCCATGCAGCTAGCTAACTCATCTGGAATAACTATAGACAGTATATACTACTATGAATTAACCAACTATGTATTACTACTTTACAATAGGGTAGTTTGGGTTGTGCAATAATATAATTAGCTATTTCTCGTATTTCGTAATTCATGAAATATTCGTAATTCATGAAATATTCGTAATTCATGAAATATTCGTAATTAGTTCAATTACGTTGCTATGCACTGCTAAGGAAGCGTTTGGTAAATAAACCGCTTTTACCAATATATTACGCACAAAACTATCTTCTAAACTGTTTTATAGTGTGACTAACGTGTTTTTCCCCACAAATTCTCTTGACAAAGCCTCAAAGCTGCTCTTCATTTTCGTTCGCGTACGTAAGGGATACGCCCCCTTTCAACTCGAAGCGATAGGCTATTACCTGATTTGTCAAATAAGACCAAAAGGCAAGCCTGCATGGGGGTGCTTCTCTTAACACAAGGGGGTGTCACGTAGGTACATGCTGTAGGTAGATCTGCGGTCAAAGTCTTGACTGACCGAAATTTTGTTTTGACATGTGACTAAGAGCCTTTTTCGATCTTTGACCGGTGACTTAGCAACGATAGTTCAGTTCTTTTCAATTGTGGGTTGGAAATTTTTGCCCTTGACTGTTGACTTTGCATGATTTTGGTGGCCTTGACCTTTGACTTAGACCGTGGTTTCAGATCTACCTACAGTGAGTGCCTGTGTGTCACCCCTTGTAACAGATTTATTTTTTTTTCCTCCGGCCCTAATGGCACTCCCTTCCTCCCACACATCTCTATAGAATGCTAACAAAATATTTGAAAAATTAATTATAACCTACAGAAAAGAACCTACACAGAACCTACAGCATGCCCAGGGTTCAATGGGCAGGCAGGTGCCCCTCAGCGACAGCAAGATCAACTGCTGGAGGCACACACGGACACTTGGATCTTGAGCGTGATCCTCTGATGCACATAACTGAAGAACGGAGCAAGGAAAACCCCAAACTACAACGGAGCCAGCCCATCACCACAGAATATGGGGAATTCCACTTCTCGCTCAGCAGGCGGGCAAGATGTTTATAAGTGGTGGTGGCAGCCCTTCCCATGCCACCCTAAGTGGAACAGATACAAAAGGTAACCAAAAGACAATTAAAACACAAAGAACGACTACAACAACAAAAACAACACTGCTTAGGGGCTATCTAATTACAACAAAACAGCTTATACAGAGCTAGGGCTGGACGAAATAAAAAGATAAACAGACCAAGCAGCTCGCCTAGCAGAAAATTACCAGCAGAACAATTCAATTGTTCTGCTGGTAATTCAATTGGTTCTGTAACGAAAATTTTGGTCCGGGGCAAAAATCGGTCCGGCCGGACCATTTTCAGTCGACCAAATTTAGTCCGCCCGGACCATCTTTAGCATCCGAAATTGGTCCGACCTGACCAAAATTGGTCCGGCCCAAACCTAGTTGGCCACATGCACTCCTGACCACTCGGACCAATATTGGTCGACCAAAATGGGTCCGGGTGGACCACTAACGCATGCAGCCAATGATGCATGCATAGCTATAAGTTGTTTGTGACGGAACACTGTAGCCGACTTAGCTATAGCTATTCTTATTTATCAATCTCGAATAATGAGCATTGCAGGCATTATCACTGCATGGATTTGTGCTTAAAAGGTTATCCAACAAGGGCACGGATCATTGCATGCACGCGGGATCAGCTAGCCGCATTGGAGGTGCTTAAGATCGAGATACTCTAATAGAGCAGTCACCTATAACATTCATCACCAGGCATTGATCCAGAAATAAATGAAGGTAGGTGGCTACCCAGCCTAGCCCAGATTTTAAGTTGAGAGTCCTAAATGTCTTAATATTTATATATACATCAGGAAAAGCTGACGCTGTTATTGTTTGGCTTGTACAGTGAAGTGCATTCACAGTAGCATGTGTACTGTGCTCTTATGCACATATAATGTCTGATCATGAGTTAACACTAATGGTTAGAACAATACATCTGTAACACCTGCATGCATGTGTACATACTGCACATTCCTCTCTTGTATGTGATTTGTAGGAGATGATAGCTTAGGTTTGCTCCATTAAATAACTAAATGTGAACTATCATCTTCTACTGATCACATGTTCCTATATATACTGGTATAAACATTTCCTTAAAAGTTATATAATATTCCCTGTATGCTTTTCACTACTTAACCAACTTTTAAAATTTTACTAATTTTCACCTGTGCACATATACCAGTAGGAGATGCAAGCACTGATCCAGAAATAAACCAAGGTGGGTGGTTGGCCCAGATTTTAAGATGAGAGTCTTGAATGTCTTGGTAGTTACATCAGGGAAGAAGGGCTGAAATATTATCATCTAGCTTGTAGCACATAGCTATAGTAGCATGCCCTTGTGAACATAATAAGGCCGGACAAACTTGATTAATTGTTTCTCATCCCCGCCCACATCCCTTTTTACCCCACCGCCTCTAATTTCATTATTGCTGTTATCAATCACGTGCACACGTATTTTGATGTTAGGAAGGCTGGTTATCATTTTACAGCACAGCAAATGTCACTTGCACCTCAGAAACGGTGGTAGCTAATAAGTAAGTAATAGTTCTTAAAAGGTTTTATAGTTAACCTTTATAACAGACTTTCCTGATTTGGAGTATTTTCTTTACTAATGAATAATGAAAAATGACCTCCCGCCTGCATGGAAATCTGAATTTTTGTGGATGAGAAACTAGTAATCAAGTTTCCTGGCCTAATGTATTTTGTAATCCCAGTATACAGGCTGATCGTGAGTTAACACCAGTGGTTAAAACAAACTGTAATACAACTGCTATGTAACACCTGTGCACATGCATACTGCACATTCCTCTCTGTCATATGTGATATGTAGGAGATGATAGTTTAGGTTTACTCCATTGAATAACTAAATGTGAACTATCATCTCCTACTAATGACATGCCCCACAGGAAGAAACATCACCTTATAAAGGTTATAGCTATAATATTCTCAGTATGTTTTTTACTAAGCCAACTTAAAATTTTGAGGCATGCAGTCGCATTATTCCACAGCCTTAGGGTGAGTTGTTGCAGACATAAAAGTAAAATCGACTCAATCCTAAAGCAGACCCCATATCTTCCTTCAAGAAGTTCTCTGCCTGGTAATAGTTAATATACCGCCCATGATCATAGATAAATTCATGTATACTGCTACCATCTACTGTAAGGTTATAGCCAGCTAGCATTGGAATCTGATGCAATGTAGGGATTTAGTTCATATTGATATAACAAAAGAGTGTTCATGATCAGTAATATTCATTATTAAATAATGCATGTCTGAGTGGCTGCAAGGCCACGCATGGTGGGTGGCTAGCCACCTCATCCACCCCTCTGGATCAGTCCCTGAAATAATATGTGTATCTGTTTATGACAATGCGTGCATGGGTATTCCCAGATTAATAAAAAACTGACCAAGGGTCAGAATTAACAAATTAAATTCTGAGCTATATAATTATGCAGAAGTTGAAGATAAGACATGTTTTAATGGTAGATTTTATATATTGTCTACCATCCTCAAGTATAAGTAATCCAGCATAGGCTGGTGATTTCCATCATGTTGCTATAGTTGTTTGTCATACTCAACACAAACAGGCTGGATGAAAGATTCAACCAAACACTGCAGAGCTGATGATGCTTGTGAAGTTTATTGAACATTTTTAAAAAAAATTTAATACAAGAAAAGGTTTTTACATTCAAACATGGTTGAACATATAAAAACGTACTTGGGAAGAATATTTTGTTACCTGTGTTTTGTATGCAACATTGACCACCATGCATGAATCCAGCATTGACCACGCATTTGAGTTGATGTATGCCGGAAGAAAACCTCTACTTCCCAGCTAGCTATTGACATGGAGAAGAAGAATACAGGACTTTTATCATACCACACTGCTTTAAATTAAATTTGCGACTGTGTTCATCGCTGCATATATATAGATCATGGAATTTAGTTTCTAGCTACTACATGCATTTTCCGTAAATCACAGAACTCGGGAAATTAAACTACGCTACTCATTTATATAGTTTCCAGGCTAAGTCGGCTGCAGTGATCCATCACAATATACTTAGCACGGACCGACCTGTCCATACAATGCCGGGTACACCCGCGGACCAACCAAAATTGGTCCAAGTGGTGAGGGGGTGCATGTGGCCAACAAAGTTTGGGCCGGACCAATTTTAGTCAGGCCGGACCAATTGTGGATGCCAAAAATGGTCCGGCCGGACTAAACTTGGTCAACCAAATTTGGTCCGGCCGGACCAGTTTTGGTATCCAAAATCAGTCCGGCCGGACCGATTTTACCCGGACCGATATTTCCGTGACAGTTCACTCACGTTTGAGAGAAAGTGAAAAACTTCGGTACAAATCGAGTTCGGTGACTAGGTGAGTACTGTGAGTAGAGGGGGTCAATCGGAGCATAGATCGGAGGATATCGTTCTAGACTTTTGTAAAAGGGAGCGAAAACTCCGCACCTGTGAATAATTAGGTAAGGTAAATGCGGGTATTTCCGGACAGCGTACAATTCCGGACACTTTGGTACCTTTATCAAGCTAGCCGAGGAACGAAACAACGGATTGCCTTGAAATTTCTGCTGTGAATAGCTATTCTTATAGGGATTATAAAAATCGAAAAGTGTGTTCTAGTTGATTCATTCTTGGGTGCTATACACGAAGTGTCCGGAATTGTGCGCTGTCCGGAAATACCCGCATTTACCTTATTATGGTCACCCGTGTTTCTCCGCGTACCAAAGTCAGGTATTAACCCTTCCTTGTGACCTTAGTGGTGACCTCAGGTGGTTGTTGGACTATTAGTGCTATTGAAAAGGTGGCGATTTTCGCTGTTTCACTATGGAAGGTATGTAGTTTCACTCGTGTATGTGGACCTCAGTAGTGATCACGAAAGACTAGGCCTATTCCTCAGCCAGTGAGTGAATAGGGCCATAGATAGGGCTAACTTTAAAGATGTAGTGGTCTTAGCCTCATGAATGTACGGATTGTGAGCTTGTCACCTTGTGGGTTGTATAGGGTAATTAACTTACAGTGACTTGTTTAGCCAATTATACTCCTATCAATGTCATGTCCCACCCCCTGGTAGGGTGGGGCTGGGGCTAATAAGCCTGTCAAAACCCCACTATGTCCCCACCTCGAAGAGGGGATTTATTTACCTAATATAATAATTTTTGGTTCAGCAAACTACTGCTGTCAGCCTCAGGGGTGGGGTAAGATGTAGATGTCAAATTCCCTTATGGGGACCCCCAGGGGCACTAGGCACATTACCTGCCTGCTTGTTCAATATTTCAGGTAAACACACCATCTGGCTAAGAAAAGAGCAGTTCAATGTTGTACAATTTATTAAAACGGCACCTTGGCACCCCCTAGGGATAATTTCAAATCCTGGGAATCATGATATCACTCTACCTCTCAAGTACAGGCAGACTAAGGGATTAGGTAAGCCCTGGATTTGACAACTTCACGAAGCATATGCCCCACAATTTTATGTGCTACCATTACCTATGAACTGATGCAAAACTATATACGTAGGTAGATTCAGTGGTGTAGCCGGACTTTTTGCCATGCCAGGGCACTGGGTTGGCAAGCCATTCAACCATGCAACACACATACACATGCCCATCTTCACATGGACATCATTACAGCATTTTAAAAATGTGTATGCATCACTATAATATACTTTACTGTATGCAGGGTGATTAGTGTACTTTAGAATGGTATGACTCATTTACAGGTTTACTGAATCACTTAGTCACCTACACATGTTCTCTTAGTAACCCGCCCTCAAGCAATTTTGTACATGATAATTATAACACGAAAGGCACACTGGAGTACTTGATAATACTGTAATACTCTTCTTCTCTGTGTTCTGCAAATAATTCTGAACAAATAGTAGACTAAGTGGCATATCTACTGTAGCTCTAGCCATTACATGTGGTAACCGGTCGAATAATTATTTTTGTGGATGCTGTTAGAACTTCAGGAAGAAACCATTCCACTGTTCTGCATTGCTCTTTCACCCCACACTCATGCTCTGGTTATAAAGGTACGTACTTTAAACCATAGTCTAAATAGGTTAGACACTGCGACCAAGCGATTTAGTAACCCCTCAGGCCCTTAGTAGCACCCTCACTGCACTCGGGACGCTACAGCTTCAGGCCATCAGGGTTACTAAATTGCTTAGTTCCCTTGGTCTTGGTGTCTAACTATTATTTAACCTTACTCTAAGTGAATGCTAGCAAGCTATTGGCCTTCTTACTCCATGCATACATCTCTGTATGTGTCTTAATACCATATCAGACTAGGAAGAAACCTGAATTAAAGCACGAGGTACTTTTATTGTTGTATCACGTGATGACTATGCCCTGCCACTGCCACTAGAGTTGTCAGCTTAGAACAAAAAAAAGAAAACAGTTGTTGACTGAACAAGTATTCCGTGCCGTTTTAACTATCACTAAGTAGTATCTACGCAACTATTGCTTCAAATATCTTGCCTCTGATCCGAGTTTTGACCACACTGATAGTTACACAAGTTAATCCAAATGTTTAACTTAACTGTCGATCCCACTATACTGGAAGAATTAATACCAATCCTTGTTCTTTACTCCATGTCACAATTCTGTGTGGTTTTTTGTAATCACATGATCTCACTTCTATTTATTGCCTCCTATTATTTCTCCACAATGAGTGATATCCGCAATGACGTTTTTTGACGTTGCAATTACAAAATTTGATGTCATAATTGACAAAATGGCCGTGTTAGTGTTGGGGCTTTAGAGACTTCGGCACACAGTATTCGAAATGAATGTTGTCTGTATATTTTTACACATGGAACCACGAGATAATAAAGGTAAGAAGTAGTACACGTACTGTGACAGTGCAAAACGAACTCCAACAAGGAAAACAAACTAAAAATTTTAAAATTGCACACAAATAGGCTTATTTGAATTGCCTTATATACTATAAGCCTCACCTTCGCCCTTATTCGAATTTCAAATGCTATCATAGGGAAACACTATCTAGCCCAATACCTCCATGTACAAAGTCCCCACATTACAGCGGCCATTTTGTTTTGTGACATCACAGATAATGCACGCTACGTCAAGAAACGTAATTGCGGATATCACTCATTGAGTTACTCATAGGGAAAATCCCTTGGATACCCCATCTCTGTCCATCAACTAGATGGAAAGAAAAACATCGGTGAAAATAACACGGTTAGTATTGTGTAAGTTAAGCTACTGTATCACAATAATGGAGTAGCTAACTTTAATCCAGCCTATGTCTATAATTGCTCTGGGTGGCTGATGGTGAGGTAAATTAGTCTGATTCCAGGACAATTCCCAGGCCAGGTTTGACTACGCCTCTGGGTAGATTGCTAGTTTTCAACAACGCATGTGTTGGTATACCTTTTTGTGGGATACTAGTTCTACTACTGGAAGTTAATAATTTGTACACACCTAAGTAGTGCATAGGTGGCCCGATCAATTGGGTAGGCATGACAAATTTGCATTGTATAGTATGTGCATGCATGCATACGTGGTATGTATGTTTGTGTGTGAGGCATTAGAAATGTACATAACTATTATGCCAGCAGCAAACAGAATGAGAAAATGTGTGACAAAATTGATGTTGACTAGCAGGTAGGAAAAGTTTTGTTCCTGGCTAACATGATTAGTTCTCTGGTGCAGCCTGTTACTTGGTTTCTGTCCTGGCATTTAACCAGTAGCCCATATAGTAAATGCTACAGTAGTGTTGTGAGCCCTTGTGGCACCACTCAGGTGTAGAGGTGTACCAATAATCCGATTGGCTTTGGCTATGTTGGCCTTGTTTTTTTGCATATCATCATCAGATCGGTAACATGTGTAAACAAGCAGCAGGTATAGATACACATAAACTATTATTTATGAGCACTCGTGTTCAAGTGATATCCTAGCAACACCTGTTGTCAATTGTTGATCAAAGCCCCACACTGTCACTTTATAGCTGAAGTTAGAGTGAAAATTGTAAGGGGAAGGGGTCTATGCTACCATATCAGATCAGCTTTGTTACTGCATGTAATCCATTGTCAAAATTAACTGCTTAAACAGCTTACAGGTACCTCTGCTAAGAATCCTTAATTTGTATAGACCTTTCCAAATGTATTGTGTCTCGTTGTCCTCCTATTTGTGTTGGGCTATTGAGTGCTACCAGAATAAAGGTACCTCTTACTGGCTCTCAGCTATTTCTTGGGTGCATTATGGCTTTTCACTTCACAAGGGTCAGTTTGTTGTGCTTCTGTTACAGTTTATTCCCACTTTATCTACCTTCTCATTATGTGTGTGTGGCTAAGATTTTCTGTGTTTCATGTTCACATGGTACCTTTGTGCCAACTTCTAAATTGTTATTTAAGGTGTGCCATATGAGTCTCCCTGGCAATCCCTTACAGGGAAGTTGTTGCATAATTGTTCTGCTGTTCTTTAAAAGTAGATCTTTGTTTGACTACAGGTTTTTAGTGGTCTATTAATGTGCGTGTTATTTAACAACTTTGTAGCAACCAGTTGGTCTTCCACTCTACTCACTTTCTCCAGTCTACACAGCCATATAACAGGGACTTGGTGTCAACCAGGGAAACAGCTCACCCAGCTCTAACATCAATGGGTACCTAGTGTTAGCTGGGGAAGCAAATTCCCAACTGTCCTTGTCTTGTTTAGCAGTGTTGGGGTCAGGGATTAGGGATCATAGAAAAAAGCAAGGAAAAAAAGGAGGGAGGTCGCCTACACCTGCAGATACACTAGTGAACATTTAATCCCTAATTCAGTCTTGGTCTTGGGGTATAGACTGGATTAGGGATTAAATGTTCACTAGTGTATCTGCAGGTGTAGGTGACCTCCCTTGTTTCCTTACTTTTTTTTCTATGATCCCTAATCGAAATTAAAATTTCTAATTTTTCCTTAAACTTGTACACCCAAATACCATATCATTACAACTCGAGTGTGTGGGGTGTGTGTCCGTGTGTGGGTGTGTCCGTGTGTGCATGTACATGTGACTGCATTTGTGTTTATGATGTACTTTAATCAATCCGGTTCAGATCCTCGCCTTACTATGATTACTATCTGGGTCAGTGATGCTGACCTGGTTCAATGCAAGCTAGTATAAATAGTTTTCCCCATACCTATTGTTCATGTAGTTGTTATGTAGGGCTAACTAACCGGTACCAACAAGGCTAAATAGTGCCAAAATACATAGCACTTTGTGGATACCTCTGTCAGTGATGGTATACACACTTGCCTATGGTCCCATTTGCAGTGATGTGCAAATAGTGGTGGCTTCAAGAGACAGGGTTGAGTCCAGAAATGTATGACAAAATATGTGGGTCCTTGACTTACTGATTTGTGTAAGTCAGAGGTCTGTAGTGGTTGGTGAGTGAGTGGTAATGGTGGCTACTTTATTTCAGTGCTGGTTGATGCTGACATTTGCTAACCACTATGGATACATTCTTTCACCTCACTATATTATGGATGTCCCAAGGTGTCAGCCATTCCAATGAAATGACATAATATTGTGAGTTGCACCACAAATAGTGAAATGCTCTTTCTCTTTTTACTATAGCTGTTAGTGAATACCATGTTGAAGTCATGCTACCACATGCAAACCTCTGAAAATTATGTAAAGTAAAAGCTGTAACACAGTTGTTTCCGTTGTATGTAACAATTAAATTGCAATATGGCAGGTCCCTATAGATGATCATGACAAGGACACATGACTTTCACGCTTCATCCATATACTGTACGGTATTTAGTGCATATGTCAGCAATACTACAGTTCTCTTCTTTCTCCTTATTTCTAGTGAATGCATAAGAGACAATTTGCTGAATCATCAAGGAAGTTGAATGTTGTCTTTCTAAGAAGTGGCTAGGTGAAGAAGACTGGAATGAACTAACAACAATAGTTATTCATCTATCAAAGTTTTGTCCTACCTAGGTAAACGAGAGGCTTAATTAGATAAAAATTCATGATCCATGATTTAGACTAAAGTTACATCATAGGGTGATGCATTTACTATGTAGTCACTATGAAATAGCAGCCAGTTTACTATGTGTTAACTTACAAACAAATTGTCTATTCATTTGTACCATTAGTATATTCTGTACCACCAGCCCTAGAGGTGGACGTCCAGACTACTTTTTTCCACCAGAGCAATTTACTTTGACTTGAGAGTTGACCAAATCCCCCTCTTTGCTGGCATGGGGTTAGACTGACAAAACTTTGATGGGTGCATTGTTATTCACTATAACTTTTTATGGTAATTTATTTTACGAATAGTTTGTATTGTTATTGTACATAAAACTAAAATTTACGGTAAAATTACAAAGAATGAATTTAGTGCGTTATTCGAGTGCAGAGAGTTGAGTTGCGGGTAATTGTCACATGTTTGTACCTATCGCGAGATATGGCCAACAATGCTACTGAGCTCGAGTCCAAGAGTGGAGATCAAGCGATTGTGGAGTGCTGTAAAGGTATACTGATCAAGACACACGGTAGTGTGTCGTGCGGCCCAAGAAGCCGGCGTGCCACCCGTGAGTATATTAATCAAGACACACGGTAGTGTGTCGTGCGGCCCAAGAAGCCGGCGTGCCACCCGTGAGTATATTAACAGGAAGAAAGAAAACGCAATTTTCACACCTATGTAGCTCTGTGATCCCTTATCCGATTGGAACCAAATTTGCTAGAGAGGTGCCGGCCAGTAAGGGGAGTGTACACACCAACTTTGAAGAAAATCGCTCCAGCCATTTCCGAGATACGAGCGAACAAAATTTCGTTTTAATTTCTTCGTTTTTTTCTTCTACTTCTTCATTTCTCACATTCGCAAAATCCGCCATAAAACACGAATGCGTGCTCGGATCGGGCTGAAATTTGGCACACGTAAAGGGCTCATTAAGGCGGATCTGTGTACCAACTTTGGTAGGAATCTGATGAGCATTCACGGAGTTATGACCGATTATTGGCGTAAAATAAGGTCGAAGGTCTGTCACGCCTACAGGGTAAACTCCTTTGAGGAATCAGTTGAAAATTGATATGTAGATGGAGCAACCATCGTAGGAGTGCCTTTTTGTGGTTTGAAAGGAATCGGGATAAAGACCACGGAGATATGACACAAAACCCGACCTGTGTCAAAATTACGCAATCGATTTTTATGAATAAAAAAACTATTAGTTTTTGTATCTACCAGGCAAACCGCTTAGAGCAATGAGCTGAAAATCAGTATGTAGCTGGAATAATCATCATAGAAAGTCCTTGCAGTAGTACAGAAGAATCGGATTACAAACCACTGAGTTATGATTCGAAAGGCAACTACGTGTAGCAAATGCGAGATCGAGATACTCTAATAGAACAGTCACCCTAATAAAGCATTCAGCTGCATTTATAATTTACTCAATTATAATTTATTACATTGCAAATTATTCTGTAGGGAATTCAGTTACAAACAAGTCACCCTGTAGTCAGATCAGCCAGAAGAAGGTACCTAATAGAGAGTTCAGCTACAAAGAAACCATCATGTAGAGAGTTCAGCTCAAACAAATTGCCCTGTAGAGAGATCAGCTAGAAGAAGTTACCTTGTAGAGAGTTCAGTTACAAAGAAACAATCATGCAAAGTGTTCAGCTACAAACAAATCACCCAGTAGAAAGTTCCACTATGAACAGATCACACTGTAGAGAGTTCAGTTAGAAGCAAGTCATGTTGTAGAGAGATCAGCTAGAAGAAGTAACCTTGTAGAGAGTTCAGCTACAAAGAAACCACCATGTAAGAGAGTTCAGCTGCAAACAAATCACCTGTAGAGAGTTCAGCAGGAACAAGTCACCCTGTACAGAGATCAGCTAGAAAAAAGTCACCCTGTAGAGAATTCAGCTACAAACAAATCACCCAGTAGAAAGATCAGGTAGAAGAAGTTACCTTGTAGAGAGTTCAGCTGCAAACAAATCCACTGTAGAGAGTTCAGCTAGAAACAAGTCACCCTGTAGAGAGATCAGCTAGAAACAAGTCACCCTGTAGAGAGTTCAGCTAGAAGAAGTCGCATTGTAGAGAGTTCAACTACAAAGAAACTACCATGTAGAGAGTTCAGCTGCAAACAAATCACCCTGTAGAGAACTCAGCTACAAACAAATAGCCCTGTAGAAAGATCAGCTAGAAGAAGTTACCTTGTAGGGAGTTCAGCTACGAACAGATCACCCTGTAGAGAGTTCAGCTACAAACAAATCACACTGTAGAGAGTTCAGTTACAAAGAAACCACAATGTAGAGAGTTCAGCTGCAAAAATATCAATCACTCTGTAGAGAGTTCAGCTGCAAATAAATCACCCTGTAGAGAATTCAGCTACAAACAAATCACCCTGTAGAAAGGTCAGCTAGAAGAAGTTACCTTGTAGAGAGTTCAGCTACAAAGAAACTACCATGTAGAGAGTTCAGCTGCAAACAAATCATCCTGTAGAGAGTTCAGCTATGAAAAGATCACCCTTTAGAGAGTTCAGCTAGAATAAGTCACCTTTTAGAGAGTTCAGCTACAAAGCTACCACCATGTAGAGAGTTCAGCTGCAAAAAAATCAATCACTCTGTAGAGAGTTCAGCTAGAAGAAGTCACCTTGTAGAGAGTTCAGCTGCAAATAAATCACCCTGTAGAGAATTCAGCTACAAACAAATCACCCTGTAGAAATATCAGCTAGAAGAAGTTACCTTGCAGAGAGTTCAGCTACAAAGAAACCAGAGTTCAGCTGCAAAGAAATCACCTGTAGAGAGTTCAGCTAGAAGAAGTCACATTGTAGAGAGTTCAGTTACAATGAAACTCCCATGTAGAGAGTTCAGCTGCAAACAAATCACCCTGTAGAGAACTCAGCTACAAACAAATATGCCCTGTAAAAAGATCAGCTAGAAAACAAGTCACCTTGTAGAGAGTTCAGCTAGAAGAAGTCACATTGTAGAGAATTCAGCTACAAAGAAATCACCTGTAGAGAGATCAGCTAGAAAACAAGTCACCTTGTAGAGAGTTCAGCTAGAAGAAGTCACATTGTAGAGAATTCAGCTACAAAGAAACTACCATGTATAGAGAGTTCAGCTGCAAACAAATCACCCCGTAGAAAATTCAGCTATGAACAGATCACCCTGCAGAGAGATCAGCTAGAAACAAGTCACCCTGTAGAAAGATCAGCTATAAGAAGTTACCTTGTAGAGAGTTCAGCTACAAAGAAACCAGAGTTCAGCTGCAAAGAAATCACCTGCAGAGAGTTCAGCTAGAAGAAGTCACATTGTAGAGAGTTCAGTTACAATGAAACTCCCATGTAGAGAGTTCAGCTGCAAACAAATCACCCTGTAGAGAACTCAGCTACAAACAAATATGCCCTGTAAAAAGATCAGCTAGAAGAAGTTACCTTGTAGAGAGTTCAGCTACAACAAAACCATCATGTAGAGAGTTCAGCTACAAAGAAATCACCTGTAGAGAGTTCAGCTAGAAACAAGTCACCCTGTAGAGAGATCAGCTAGAAAACAAGTCACCTTGTAGAGAGTTCAGCTAGAAGAAGTCACATTGTAGAGAATTCAGCTACAAAGAAACTACCATGTATAGAGAGTTCAGCTGCAAACAAATCACCCCGTAGAAAGTTCAGCTATGAACAGATCACCCTGCAGAGAGATCAGCTAGAAACAAGTCACCCTATAGAGAGTTCAGCTAGAAGAAATTACCTTGTAGAGAGTTCAGCTACAAAGAAACCACCATGTAGAGAGTTCAGCTGCAAACAAATCACCCAGTAGAAAGTTCAGCTATGAACAGATCACCCTGTTGAGAGTTCAGTTAGAAACAAGTCATCCTGTAGAGAGATCACCTAGAAGTATCACCTTGTAGAGAGTTCAGCTACAAACAAATCACCTGTAGAAAGTTCAGCTACAAACAAATCACCCTGTAGAGAGATCAGCTAGAAGAAGTCCCCTTGTAGAGAGTTCAGCTATAAAGAAACCACCATGTAGCGAATTCAGCTGCAAACGAACACCCTGTAGAGAACTCAGCTACAAACAAATCGCCCTGTAGAAAGATCAGCTAGAAGAAGTTACCTTGTAGGGATTTCAGCTACAAACAAATCACCCTGTAGAGAGTTCAGCTACAAAGAAATCATCAAGTAGAGAGTTCAGCTGCAAACAAATCATCCTGTAGAGAGTTCAGCTATGAAAAGATCACCCTGTAGAGAGTTCAGCTAGAAGAAGTCACTTATTAGAGAGTTTAGCTACAAAGCAACCACCATGTAGAGAGTTCAGCTGCAAACACATCACCCTGTAGAGAATTCTGCTACAAACAAATCGCCCTGTAGAGAGACCAGCTAGAAACAAGTCACCCTGTAGACAGATCAGCTAGAAGAAGTTACCTTGTAGAGAGTTCATCAGCTGCAAACAAATCACCCTGTAGAGAATTCAACTACAAACAGATAACCCTGCAGAGGGTTCAGCTAGAGTCAAGTCACCCTGTAGAGAGAATCCTGTAAAGAGTTCATCTACATACAAGCAGATCACCCTGTAGAGAGTTCAGCTACATTTCAAGTCACCCAGTAGAGAAATCAGCTGCAAATTATCCTGTGGGGATTAATTGACATGTAATAAATATATTCTCTCTTTTTATATTATGAACTCTTGATATATGCATTATATATATAATTTGTACATTTACTGATAAAATCAGAATGAGTTAAAGTATTTATAAAATCTGATTCATCTTTTTCTTTTTCCTGTGGTAAAGAAAAATATATAGGTTAAAAAGCCCCAAAGCTGGCCATAGGCCGGCTTTGGGGTATACAAATACAAAAAGAAGTGAAATCTAATCAAAAACAGCCAAGCTGTAAAAAAAGGAGTGCGGCCCTTGAAAAGGCTATGGTGAAAAAAGATGTGAAATCCAAGGTGGCGGCCAAGAAATGGCTGTGATGGTAGGTTAATGGTAAAAATTTTAATAACAACAATTCAGGTGAATTTTGTGCCAATTGACCAAGCGGCACCAAATTCACCTGAATTGTCGTTATTAAAATTTTTACCATTAACCTACCATCACAGCCATTTCTTGGCCGCCACCTTGGATTTCACATCTTTTTTCACCATAGCCTTTTCAAGGGCCGCACTCCTTTTTTTACAGCTTGGCTGTTTTTGATTAGATGTATATTTGTGCAAACAATCATCGTGCTGCAGCTGGCATAATAGTCAGCTGTTGTAGGTTTAGTAGTGCATTCCATGCCTCGAAAGCTACCCTGTAGCTATACGTAGGACGTATGCTGAATCACTGATGGTGTTGTGGTGAGCTGTTCTCTGAATTATTTGATCAAAGCTAATTGTATTCATGATTGCCAATGCCGAAGTCTATTAAGTGGATGTAAAGGGTGTAGCTAGAGAGCTTTAAGCTGGCTAGAAAGTTTTTCTAAGGGGCAGGAAACTAGCTTCAATTCCATGCACTTTGTACAAAAATTAATAGTTATACTTGACTTAATATAAAAAATGACAAGCTATTGAGGCATGGATCCAATGAGGCATGCTATAGCTATCACATTAGTTACCTAGATCAGATCATAGCTATATAAAACAATGCAAACAAAATTGCATGATAGTGTGCATGTCACCATGCAGTGCTTTCAGAAGTGTGTACGTGAATAAATATTTACTGTAAGCTACAACATTATACTATGTGTGCCTTATAAATGCAGCTGACATAGAAATCTTGGGTTGCTGCATATCATGCTACAGAAATAAGAGGAGTACTGAGTATTGCCGAATGATGAAACAGCATGAAGAAGCTGGTGCTGATGTGTGCAATAGCTGTGATGACAAGCAGAACAACATCACAACATGTCGCCAGCAGCTGTGACATAATGGAAGCAATGCCACCTGTAAAAAAAAAGTTGACCGTTGCGAAGAACTGGGACTTCCTCAGTGTTGCTTAAACTTAGCAGGTCTCCACCTGGAATGTTATGCTTCAAACCCAGACAAATTGAAGACACCAAATGCAACTGGTTACATGATGCTGTATAATGAGGAAAAATGGGAAAAGTGGCTTCAACAGTTTACACTTCAAACACAGTGTGAGTACACTGCCCGAAATGGCTCTAAAGCCAACATTAAAACAAGAGAAGAAAGTGTTATTAGAGTAAACAAAGGCCAGTTCTCCTATACATCATCATGGGTACATACACATAATTGCTTGCGTGGAGGCAAGGGAAAATTCAATCCACCAAGTCTAGATGTGGAGAAGAAATCACGTGCTTCAATTGGCTCTCGTCGTCTTGACTGTTCAGCATGCATTCACATTAGACACCTTATAGTCAGCAACGGGATGGAAATTTTAGAAATCAAAGTGCCATTGTTACGTGCACATGCACTTGTCATCACACACTCCATCATCCATCAAAGATCAGCTTACAATGAAACCTCTAACTGAGATAGAGCAGAAGGTCACAGACTTGGTACAAGAGTGCTTCTTAAATCAAAGAGCTTTAAGAATGCTTCTGAATAGTTGGGTTGAGAAAGATCTTATACCAGCCCACATTGAAAGTGGAGTGCTGATTGAACCACCATCACAATTTAACAGAGCTTACTATCCCACAAAGGCTGACATCAGGGTAATGGTAACAAAAGTTATGACAAAACAATGCAATGGACTCTTTGATCAAGACGCAGTAATGGAGCTACTACAAAGCACTGCAGGTATAAAGCATTACTTTCGGCGATACAACAAAGGCACTGCAAAGTATATGAATTAGTTTAATTTGATCAATATAGCTACAATATTTTATTTTATAGGCTTGAAAGCCATATAAGCAAAGCTGGGTCCCACATGAACAGTAAGAATCCCATTGAAAGGTATATAGATAATATTATAGAATGGTGTTATTTTTTATGTACTGTATGATATTATAGACATTCTGAATTGCTGGAAGAGGCAGATGAGGCAATGTCAAAAGTTTTTGTGCCAGACGGTGATCAAGAAGAAATATGCTTTAATGATGAACAGCCATTTTTATTAGTCCTCCAAACAAGGCAGCAAAGTAAATGGCTACAGCAGTATGGTAATACTATCACCTGTATGGATGCAACATACAAAACCTTACGATATGGGTTTTCCTGCTTTTTTGTTGTTGTAAAAACATCTCTTGGGATAGGAAGAGTAGTAGGGACCATCATCCCACAGTATGAAACTGAAGATCTAATAAGAGAAGGCTTAATGAAACTGGCAGAATGGAATCCATCATGGTGTCCGCAGTTCTTTATGACTGACAAGAGTACACAGGAACTAGGTATATCACCAGTGAACAGGATTGTTCTTACCTTTTATTTCAGGAGCTGTTAAGGATATACATCCAAATTGTGTCAGGCTTGTGTGTGATTTCCACACCCTTCAAGTTTTTGAACGATGGGTAAACAATTCCCACCATGGTGTATCACCTGAAGTGAAGCAGTCTGCAAAGAAAGCATTTAAAGAATTGATGTATTCCAGAACCGGTAAGTTCGTTTGTCTTGTTTTAGAATAATATTTGTATTAGGATTGTGTATAGAAGAAGATCACGAAAAGGCCTTAGTAAAGATCACTACTTCCTCCTGGTACAAAGACAATGAAAAGTTACAGACATATCTGCAGAATGAATGGCTGAGTTGCAAGCCAGTAAGTTTTTTTACTGTATATACAGTGTACATAACAAACCATAATGTAAATTTCACAGCTTTGGTGCCATGTTTTCAGACAAAAGTTTCATGGAGAAGTAAACACCAATAACTAAACAGAGTCATTTAACAATGTTTTGAAAAACCACTATTTTATCTTACGTAATGATAAGTCAGTCTTTTCCTTGATAAAACTCCTACTACAGCATGTCTTTCCTGAGCAAGAAAAGGTGTACATAGAGTTGTCAGCCAGGCAAGCTAGAGATCACCGACTTCCAAGGGAGCTTCTTCCTTCATTTTTACATAATCGTCCCAAGCCAGTCATAAGTGCCTGCCTATCAAGTATTGAAAAAGCCAAAGCTATCGACATCTCCACCATTACTGAAGTAGACAAAGTAAATGGCATTTACCAAATACGTTCAAAAAATGGTGAGTATTCAATTGACATTAAGGGTGAAACTGCACATGCCCTTATTATACATTGCGCCAAATACCATGTAAACACATGTTCTGTATTTTTCAAAATTTCTACTGGATTTGGAATGACCTTCCTCCATCATGCATACAGTGTCCTCACATGACTTTGGACAACGAAATTGACATGTACATTAATCAGGATGACTATCAACTAGCTGATCAGCAAGACGATGCGCACAATCATGATAACTCATCAACCACAATGCATTCTTTAACCCCCATTCCACCTTATCAAACAGCTGGTTCAAAGTTACTCTGTTTACAGAAACAGCTAAGAGATGAATTAGCAAAATGTACTGCAGCTGCGTTTATGATTAATGACATTGAGGTTCTAGAGACGTTAAAAGAGAAAGTACATGGCATACACCTAGAACTAGTTTCAGCTGCCTCGACATCACGAACAGAAGTAGGTCTATTCGCTATGAAGCAATTGATGAAAGAAGTGGTGTTGGACTCCAGAAAGAGATCAACAAAATTTGTAGAGCAAATCGGGTGACAAAGAAGTACAGCAAAATGAAGAGGAAAACCAAAGGAGAGTGCCCAGTACTACCAAAAAGATCCAGACCAGTGCAAAGAGATGATCCACTCCAAGGAGCTGCACATGCTTCAGTTGGCCGTCCAAAAGGCAAGAAACTTTCTGCAGCTACAGGTACAGTTCATATCTCAGTCACTGAGTTATCTTATTATCTATAAATTGTTTAATTAACAACTAGAAATGATGGATCATGGTGGTATATCACAAAGTGATAAATCACAGTTAACCAGTACCACAAGTGAACAGGTATTTATAGCCTTTGTAATGTAGCAGTATAAGTTATGTTGTATATAGGCATTACTTACTCACTCACAATTGATGGATGATAAATTCTCACATGCTAAGAAAGGTATAATATACATAACTACATGCACATATTTTATATAAAGTTGTCATCTGAACTAAACGACTGAGATTGCATAAGCTTACTTCAATATTTTACAGAGTTTACATTTTATATACTAGAATGAGTCATCATCACATAGTTCAACTACTACATACCACTAAATAATTCTTTGTGCAGTGTTGGGGTTGGTTCTCAAAACAGCACATTTCAACCATATGTAACCTCTACTCTTCAGCACTTACTCTAGTACCTTAGACTATTTCCTTAACTGGATTACTTGGCTAGAAATGGTACCACTAAAACCAGAAAAATCCACAATCATTTCTTTTTTGAATAGCACAGCCCAAAATTGAAACCCACAATAAATATCTACATAGCTTTGTAGTGGTGAATGTAGTTTTGTTTCTTCACATAATATTAGGTGAACATACCCAAGTGGTATATTACTTTTACCATGGCCACTCCTGATACATATGCCCACGCCCTCGGACATATATACCCTTGTGGCCATGGTAAAACTAAATATATCACACAAAGTATTTACAATGGTTGCATATATTGGCTATGTGCTTTAGCTGATTTTGCATATAAATGTACGTACTTATTGCAGGACAAAAACCACAAGGATGTGGTCAGTGTGAGGCATGTACAAAAGCAGACTGTGGAAAGTGTCGTTATTGCCTTGATAAAAAGAAATTTGGTGGAAAGGAGAGACTTAAACAACGTTGTATTCATAGAAAGTGTAGGAAAATTCACATCAGGGAAAACAAACTTTCAGAAAGCAGAAAGGTATGTATGTATTATGCAACTGTTTGAGCTAGATATAATCGGATTCGTATACAAACTTTTAGTCTTGAGTCTCTTGACCAACTTGTCCATAACAGGCAAATTACGTGCATACATACATACTTCATCCAAATACATGCCAGTACTTCATGTTGTCAATATATCACGCATATCAGCATAAATGTAAACATTAAAACCTTGTAAACATAAATGTAGCCATGCAAACATTATAAGTGTAGCCATGTTACACATTAATATGTACATATTCCAATTGGAGTGCATATAATGTGCTAAAATATTGTTATGTGCCTCTTAAATGATGTGGGACTAAAGTTAAGGTTAAGACAAAAATCTGCAAAATTTGTTCACTAGTTAGCTATAATGAGTTTACTCGTAGCAGTATGAGTCTACCTATCACTTGACATACTCATTCGCCAATGTAACTTTACCCCTAAATCTTACAGTGAATTCTATGCGTACAGCTATATATAAACATGAATCATGTTTCCAAACTATTGAGACTAAGACATAGGTATAGACTTACAATGCTATGGGCGTATCTTTGTATAGACACTGAACTCAGTGGAACAACACGTCGAAGCATCAATCAAGTCATTACACACAATTACAAGTCAAATACTGTGTACATCAAACAGGCAAGTTATAAATGTCAGAATAATAACATACTGATTACATAAAGTAACTGTAGGGAAATAAATCTTGTCAAGCTGTCACTATCTGCTAGCAGTATTTTCAGTTACCGTCTTATGTTGGCAAGTACTTTGAGACTAGACATCACAGAAGACCAGTGTAGGGAAATTTCAGTTACGCCACCTAGTCCATCAATTTTCTCCATCCAGCTGTTACTATCTGAGCAGAATAGGTCTCTAGATAGGATCATTGGTGATGGTAATTGTCTTTTCAGATCATTCTCAAAGGAGCTTTTTGGGGATGAGAAACACCATACAAACCTACGAGGAATTATAATGGAGTTTATATCAAACAATTCGGACACTTTCAAACAATTTTTATCAGACAGCTCAGAAAATATTATTCAACACTGTAAAACAGTAAGCAGAGTAAGCACCATTGCTACACAAGTAGAGATTTATGCTTTCTCTTATTTTCTACACCTACCAATTTACGTGTACAGTATGGTTGGATTGGCTTCATCTTGGAAATGGCTCCAGTACCAGCCAAAGAACACACTGAAGTATAATCCCCTACATTCCAATTTGCCATTGCATCCCCAAGCAATTACCACATTGAACTGTGCCATACCAATGGGAACCACTTTGATCGTGTAATACCAATAAGTCAGTTATTCAAATCAGTATCGGACTCATCATATGACCAATACATAAAAGATTATCCAGCATTATCAGGGACAGAAAACAAAGAAAACATTATTGAACTGTAAACACATATACACAAACTGTAGCTTGGTATCTCAGACATTGTAACATCTGCTCACGTTTCATATATACATTATATCATACAGTTTGATAGCATTAAGCAGACCATCAACTAGTTATAAATACACTCGAAACTGTAATACATAATTCCACGATGTAATGCTGTCTCATATAATTATAACAAGTCAAAGTGTACTGTATCTTTGAACTAGTTGGACATCAAAGTCATGAGTAAACCAAATTCCATGATTTGATATGCAAGTGAAACCTCAAGTGGCACCTTTTAATGCCATGCTAAACAGCTAAAAGTGGTACATATAATAATGATATCAAGATAATAAACTTGAAACCGTTGATCTATACGGCAATCCCTGGATCGGAGCTCATTAACTTATTACATTGCAGTAAAGTGGACAAAATTTTAAGACACACACACAATTATTAACTTTTTGGGATACTTCAAACCTTACTTGGTGGTACTCATTTGTTCTAAAACTTTTACTACAAGCACAATGTGGGTTAAAGTATAAATCATAGCCCACCCATGTTTCTAAGTGCAATACGGAGGTATTTTTCCTAATACCATACCATTCTTCAAAAAATGCAACACCACCCACCCACACACACACAATTATACGCATGCACACAACCACAGTCACCCATGCACATGCACATATACGTATACACACACACACACTACACAATGCAAAAAACCCAGTTGACTGGGCTACCCTTGCACTACTTAGGTGTGTACAGGTTATTAAATCCCAGTAGTGGGACTAGTACTCCACAAAAACACATGTGCTTGCAACTTTGAAGTTAGTTGTAAAAATGTCTAGCTAGTTGTTCTCTTATTGTACATGCATATCTAGCACACAAATGCTGTGCTGTAGTTGTGTACTTATAAACCACACACTCCGCAGATTGGACATCAAGTTATGACTGTCACTCTAAGGTGGTTAGAGGCATTTGCAACTAGTGACTAGTGTAAGTACCGTAGATTCCCTAAAAATTCGGCAGAAATAAATTAATTCTGTTCGTGTCTGGCTGAACAATTAGGAAAAAAATGTACCAGCCTGGTGTTATTGTCGAATTTTTAGGGATCTATCCCTAATACAGTCTACACGCTTCATGGTTATGTTATTTGCGATCTGCTTACTGGTTACTTTCTGGATTTATTTCTACAGGGACCAACAGGAACGCCTTGTGGCGGAACTGACGATACTGGCCGCAACACTCACTTTGCTGCAGCACTATATACCGTGATTGCCTACATTATCCAGGAGAGATCAATGTCATTACTGCATCGCTTTTGTATACAGTCACTCGACACTAATAATAATAGAAACCACAATCAATATTATTAAACTAACTATCTCGTAATAATTAATTAAATCTCGCTAGCTCCCAGTTGCTGCATGAAGTGTTCCATGACTAAACAGAGCGTTATATCTGAGGATGTATCATGTTTGTGGGTTCCAGGAGAGATGTTATTCTGTGAACAGAAACGAAGATCGTTTTGTGGTAGCCGTGATGTCACACGATGATATCGTTGGACACATTCGTTCCGTGAACAATTTTACACTTTGTGCTTAGGCAGTTCATCCAGCATCGAGGTACCATAATATGTGAGGTCACTGGGAATCCTCAGTACTAAAGAAACCTTCGTCAATTAGTACTCCAAGTGCCGAAAAATTAGCGCGCTTGTAATAGAAACTTTCTTTCCGCTTGCTGAAATTTAGAGCACATTGCGTTCAAAGCATGGGGAGCGCCGAATATTTAGAGATGCCGAAATTTTAGGGAATCGACGGTATACTGTTTATGCACCTACAATTTGTACCCCAAGTACAAGCTAAACAGGTGGAGTTTACAAATAAAATGTTCCACAGGTGTGGATGGCCATACTTTTTTCACTTTGAGTCATTGTTTCTCATCACCACCTGCATCATCCTGACTACTCATTCCCATTGTATAAATTCACACAAGCCACCACTTCGACACGTGTTCTTTACACTGCTGTGATGCCATAGGTACTGGCTACCGCTAACCCGGCTTGACGTTTTCGATCACTGCCGTTTCCCAGCTGTGCAAGATCCAAGTCTAACGTGAAAGGAAGCGGTGTGAGCTTCGATTTTTTCAAAACTTCGGCAAAAGCACATTCAGTCTCTCCGTGATTATTTAAATTGTGTAACATTTTCATTACAACATATAACCCAATCCCACAATGACTCCACCTATATGCCCATATAAAATGCATACATTTTTAGAGACCCTTGGATCTTTGTGGATTTTAAACACCTCGCTTTGCTCGGTTTTAAAATCCACAAAGATCCTTGTGCTAGGTCTCTAACCTACACTTAGGGAAGGTTTTCACAATAGAATGCTCAATACTTTTGTCATCACTTTTTCCCGGAAATCTAAAGCCATAGCAACTTCTTACCAGACCATGCCTTAGGTCGCAACCCACCTATAGAAACCACTTTTTCGAGGTGGGGACATAGTGGGGCTTAGACAAGCTTCTCAGCCCCAATACTGGGGAATATAATACTAGACTTTATCATATCTCCTGTACTACCCCACCCTAGGGCATGACATTGATAGGTGCATAATTGACTGATTATAATAAAAAAAGTCAATACTGTAAGTTAATTAATTAACCCTATACAAACCATAAAGTGAAAAGCTCACAATGCATGCTACACGAGGCTAAGAATTCAATCACGATAAAAACTACCTAGATTACAAATATTTTTCAAAACTGTACATCAAGAGTGCCCACCGTCAATCCCTTCCCAATGGAAAGATCTACCAGACTATACCACCCAAGACAATTCATTATACCAAACTCATCTACTTATTTGCACCAAAAAGTTTTTATTAAAGGATTGGAACAATCCTACCATCTAATAAACAACATTAACTCTTTTTCAGCGGAACTTATAGCACTGTGTCGAACTAAACAACATCATTGTAACTACATCCTGTGATTGCACTAATTAATTTCTTTTCCTGAGTACATCAACTGTGCTGTCTGCTCAGTAATGATTAAATAAAAAAAAATAAAAAAAGACCACTACATCTTTAAAGTTAGCCCTATTCACTCGTGACACACTGGCTGAGGAATAGGCCTACAGTCCTTCGTGATCACTACTGAGGTGCACATACACGAGTGAAACTACATACCTTCCATAGTGAAACAGCGAAAATCGCCACCTGTTCAATAGCACTAATAGTCCAACAACCACCTGAGGTCACCACTAAGGTCACAAGGAAGGGTTAATACCTGACTTTGGTACGCGGAGAAACACGGGTGACCATAATACCTAATTATTCACAGGTGCGGAGTTTTCGCTCCCCTTTACGAAATCGTTGTTTCTATGAGATCGGAGGTGATACTTTTAATTTCGCGCCTAAGCACGTGTAAGATTTTGCATGTAGGCGCTTAGATGCTTACCTACCTGCGAGGTTTCTTCTTTGGGGGACAAGCAAATATAAGGCCACTGTACATTTAGAAACAGTCATGTAGCGTTTCTGTGGAGTGCAGTCCTGATGCCGAAAATCTAAAATCATATAGGCACATGCGCTTGTAATTAAGTATGCGGACAGTATATTCCCCACGAATACCCATCTTAGATATATGGCAACTATGCTGAGCTAGGTGTGTTTTTTTCTTGTTTGAAGAGAGTCATGGCACAAGTACCGAAAGATATCGAAGATGGCCGTCTTCACACGTGGTGCAAAGAGGGGAAGTACAAAAAAGTCGAAGAGTTCATTACCACGTGTACCGACCTATCATCTAGGTTGGCGTATCGTCGAGGTGTGTTTGGGTACACACCACTACATGAGTCAGTGAGTAACGGTCGCCCTAAAGTACTGCAGCTTCTACTTGATCATGGTGCAGATGTGAACTGTCGTGCCAATGGTGGCTACACTCCGCTGCATCTAGCAGCATTCACCGGTCATACAGATTGTGTACGTGTATTGCTAGAGAACAGTGCTAATATTTCTGAAACTGATGATTATGGTAAAACGCCCATGCAGACAGCAGAACTGAGTGCCAGATCAGATGTTTTGAAAGTACTGAAAAGTGCTGGTAAGTTTGCTTGTGTCATTGTGTGTGTGTGAGCATAGATAATGTATGTATTCCTAATGGATTGGAAACACCTGTTAAATTATTTTATTTTCCTATCCTAGTTACGGTGCACCAATGCATTGGGAAATTTGTTGAGTGGCTGTTTGGCTTTCTCTTGCTTGTTTGAAGATCGGTTCAAAGGCACATTGTTTATTGTGTTGTGTACTGAACAAGAACACTGTGTCTGTGGGTACTGGGAGAAAGATTGTTTGCGACAGGTGACAATGGCAGGTACGCACCAGCTAATAATTCAACAGCAGCACTATTAGCCAACTTCTCGTCACCGCATTTACACAACCAAAGAAATGTGTGATACATCGAAATAAATTTTAAGCTACAGTACTGCTCAGCTTGAACTAAACAATAGCACAAAGTAGTGCCTGTTTTCTGAAGTTTTATTGAAGCAGTAAAAATATACAGCAAAGCAGTGAATATCTAGCTAGCCTACCCGCTACAAGTGGTGTAAACAGCAGCAAAGAAACAATGCTACATTTTCTGTTTCTTCAGCAAATTTGCACAACCGTTTTGAAACACCATATTTCACCTTTGAACCTGAATTTTCTTACGCTGTTGTTTACTGCTCACTGCTCTCCAGCGTCCCTACCCAGTCCAGCCTCCAATTAGTGTAGGTGGTAACTAACCCAGCTGTAAACAACAAACACTAATTTGCTGGTTTCAAGCGCCCCGAAAATAGGGTCTGGTCTGTCTAGCATTCAGGACTTGTGTTTAGGAAGCGTAATTACACTGCGGCTCACGTTAAAAAACATACTGAACAGCGAAGAATTCAATCACAACAGGGATGTTTTAAGGGTTTCAATCAGTTAATTTCTATGAGCGGTTGATGTTTAGGCTGTGGAGACGATGTTTCTACTTTCCGACAGAAGGCATCTATTACACACGAATCGTAAATGAAAAGTCATCCCTGGTTTATTCACCCTGACACAAAAAGAACTCACGTAACTTTCCTTTTGTGACTTTAGCCCCAGTATTTACTCACATCGTGCGGCCAAAATGCATTTAATTGGCACTACTGCGATTTGATTGGATGCACCAGTTTTCAGTAACGGTGGCACAAGTCCTTGATTCTAGACAGACCAGACCCTATTTTCGGGGCGCTTGTATAAGCGCCTAAATAGGGTCGGCGGCGCCTGACTAGTCAAGGCCATAAAGTTTACACGCAGCGAAAGCCCATGACATCACTATGTAAATAATACTGGCGTTTCCAATCCATGTGACATGCATTATCTATGGTGTGAGGGGTACTATAGAGATGTTCTCCTAATAGCATCTCGAAAACCACCATTGCGAACCAATTACGTATATAGTTAATCACTATTGTCTGGAGTATTGTGGCTAAAGCTGCTATACTGTGGCTGGTGGGATGAATTTCATATTTGGCCAAAAACTTCTTGGCGACTAAAGCATACTTAGTTATTGACTTTTCTTCAAAATATAGCACTGCTTCATTTACCATACTGACAAACATCCATCCTTCACTGTTTCTTTAAACAGAACCATTGCTGAAGTCAAGTTACAAAAATTCATATGTCTGCAGGTCAGAAGGGCATCTGATATTTCTTGTAGATTGTCACAGCTATTACGTGATGTAAGGTCAGACGTATTTGCGTCCCACAAATATACATGTTTTTGGATTATTCTGATAAATTCTATAGTGAGAAGGTGTGGCAATAATTACAGAATCTAAAAATCATGTGAAGTATCAGTCTGCCATTTTGTAGAACAAAAAACATTGTTTAAGCCTGGAGCCAGAGGAAGTTGGAAGCATGCACGTGAGCTCAATGGTTTTGTATTGAAAAGTGTACTGGGCCTCCCTAGGTGCTGAAATACCTCCCGACGGATGAAATTTGACAAGTACATGGCATTGGCACAATAAGCCTCGTTAAGCCCCACTGAATAGGTTAGTTTTATAAACTTTGGCTACATATAAATCATGTGAGATCTTGTGCCAGGCCACAGATACAGTAAATGTCTTTGTTGATGAGCTAGAAAGATAGAGAGAGGAGTCCCACTCATGAAAAGCAGTATGAATAAACGCCCCCAAGATGTCATCCTATGCAGTGTACTTCAGTGGCATGCACCCTAGTCGGGGATCACATGAGACTAGAAAGCTTTCAGACGAACAATAGCAACAATGGGCCACCGCCAAGAAGATTAAAAATGAGTATCACAGCCACCATTCAATGTTGCTGCCCTCCTTCAATGCTATACTCCACCTCACGATCTCAAAAATGCATTAACATGAAAAAATTTCCATAGTGCTTATTATGCTTCCAACCTCCTCTGGCCTGGAGTAGTGATGACTGTTGATGAGCTCCAGCTCCTTTCCTTTGATCATTTGTATATCTCAAAAGTGTTATTTGGAGAAATAAAAGGAGGGTTGCCACAGAATGAGCAGTACGAGGAGCAGTTTAGAGCAATGTACACTGCCTAGGGGTGGCCAGGCCCTACTATAGGAACTGTGGTGCCTTGTATGCAAGACTAAGATACTCTTATTTTTTTTCAATAATCAGCAGTCACAGTCTTGATTTGTGTGGAGCCAAGTAACAGTGGCCATATATAACCCCGGGCTTCTATTTCTTGTATCAAGTTTCCCATTGTTATCCCATAGCTTGGTCATGGATTAATTACTGAATGGACCATCTGTATTGGTTGATAGTTATGCTCCTAGAATAATTTCTGCTAGCTGCTAATGTTTTTTAGTAGAGATCGACCGATACCACTTTTTACCAATATTTCCGATACGAGTATTTGTACTGAAATTATTTGCCAATACCGATACCGATACTATACATTGAAGCCTAGAAAAGTTTATTATAGAAATTTCATTGTTGTGATACATAGCTAGCTATTAAAATTGATTGATCTCAGTTCAATCAAGTTTTAAAATATTCATTGTGTAACAGCTAAACATGATAAACATTACTAATTTCTTGATTTGAAGTAGTTTTCTTATATGCTTATTGATAAGGCAATTAATTGCGTGGGAGGCCGATAATTGTACAGTGTTTGTTACAGCTTTTCAACCAAACCTTTTCATGAAAAAGCAAGCCAAGTAGTCATAAACTTATTTCTTGAGGAACAACTGCACTACCATTTAATTACGAAGGATTCACGTGCTCTAATATATTAGAATACACACGGAGCAATTGCAACAATACTTGGAAAAGAGTAACAAAGGTTTTGTTTCACTACTTTGTTAAGTTACTGATTAGCTCAACTAAGTTACTAGCTACTGGAAACTTAGCTAGAGATGGTTTAATTTAAGTGGTGAGTGTCTACTGTGGTATCTGTACCTTGTTTTACCGATACCGATCCGATACCGATACCACTGGTATTGGCATCGATACCGATACTGGTATCGGTATCAGTCCACCTTTATTTTTGAGTAGTGTATACTTTGCATTATCATCTTTTTTACTAAGATCTTGATGAACTCAATAATAAATCGATTGCTGGAATGAACTGGAATAAAGTCCTCCACCTATGACAATTCCTTTTCTGGAAAAGCAGTAATATTGCTTTCCAATCACATAGACAGCCACACTGATTTCGCCGGCTAATTCCAGCCTAGTCTGTTAGTCCTGTCCGCAAGTCCAAGCCACAAAATAGATTACATAGGCCATTCGCTTTTGATATTATTTACAATAATAGCAATTTTCCATCCTTTACCATTTCTTTACTGAGGTCATGTTAAAATTTTTCACATCCAGTTTCTTGAGAGTGTACTACAGTTTATAATATTTTCACGCTCTTTCCAGTATTGTTCATAAACTATCCCATGATGTAATGGTGTTCTGTAGACATAGATGTTCTTCTTTGATTATTACTGTACATACTGTATTTATTTGAAAGTAAAAAAATGCAGAAAATGTGTTTAAAACTGCAGTATTATAGTGTGCAATACTGAAGCTACAGAGGATGCTGTTAAACACTAGTGCTCTGCGATATATGTACTGGTAATACTGTTTATTGTGATAAATTACCATAACCGGTTATCATACCATGACAGCCTTTGATAACCAGTATATCAAAATACCGGTATATCAAAATACCAGTATATCAATGAATACCACTATAGGATTGCTTTTAACCCACCCTTTAGTGTTTAATTACTCAATTTGTTGATGGTTTAGCAGACATACACTGTATCCTAAATAAAAACTTGAGGTTGTCTCATTACAACACATTCCTACTTGTACTGAACTATATATTTTTTTGTTTTTGGGAGGCATACCACTTGATAGGCATGCAATATTACAGTAACTATTATATCAATATACCATGATATTTTTCCTGTTACTAAATACTTTGTATTCAAATTTCAACACCGCCGAGCACTATTAAACACTCCTTCTATTGTTGTAGGGGTTTATGGCTGTAAAGCTACCCCAAGTTTAAGCTGCACTGTTTTTACTACATAAAAAGCAACTTATTGTTTAGATGAAAATCACAACTTTATTGTGCAACCTATTTGCCTCCTGAGATGTAGTATTTGCTAAAGCAATGTGAAACATATTTTATTGTAGTGTTGACTTGTTGATACCTTATTAATGTGAGAATGGGTGTAAATTAGTAATGGGCAAGAAACCATATCCACATATTGGCAATCATGTCAATGTGTACTGTATATCAAAACAGACTTTCTTTTTTTGCCTACAGTTAAGGCTCTGCACTATACCTATATTTAGTCATACCGAGGTATTCACAAACCACAATACTATATTAAATGTTGTAGCATCAAAATAAACTGTGTGTTTCCAGAATGGGTAGCTAAGTGAAAAATTTGGAATTGGATTAGGGATCAAAGAAAAAAGTAGTGAAACAAGGGAATATCTAAAAAGTAGTGAAACAAGGGAATATCTAAAAAGTGGTGAAACAAGGAAAACTGGTTGTCAATACAGTACCTGCAGATTAAGTGGACTAGCGTTGAGACAAATGGTTCGAGTTTTGTTCAGTTTCATAAAATTTGGATGCTGCTTTATCCCACCAAAGCTTCATTTCCATGGATACTAACAGATTAAACCAGTTGCACAAGTAATGTTATTCCTTGTAAAAGCTGCCATTTAAACAATGTATACTGGAGCTCCAAAGTGTAGGAGTTTGTACCACAGTGTACAGTACCCCTAATAACCATCAATTATGTTCATTAATTGTTGACATCAAAGCTTTGAAACTTCGGTAACATTTTCAAAAGAAGCTTCGGAGGATGTATTTGTACATTCGTCCCAACCTTGTAGTGGACATTAAATCCCTTATTCATTATGTTATGGTTAGAATGAGCTGACAAGGTTTCTACATGATTTAGCGACCTGATGATGACGTGGGCGAGCGCTACCCACAAATTTGCTGAAGTAATTAATTGTGGGTAGCTGAGTCCACATCATCAGAGGGGCGCTAATAGGGATGCCACAACATAGAAATTTTTATGTCACATGTCATAGAGGTTTTCTCACGACATAAGCAATTCTTAAAGTTTTACAACTGAAGTTGTTACTTCTGAAACTGTATAGCTGTTTTGTTCAAACATGCAAAAATAATTAACATCTATGACATCAACAAACAACCAACATTGCTCATACTTATTTGTCAATTTTTCTCATATTTATTGCATCAAATTTGATCAAAATGAATGGAAAAGTGTGCATTATCAGGAGATATTTATGTCACAACATAAAGAAGCCTATGTCATATCATATCATGGAGCTTTATGTCACGACATGTCGTATGTCACAACTATCATGGTGTCCCTAGGTGCTAAATAGTGTAGAAACCGACGTTTGTCGTTTTAAGTAGTTTAGAAAATTAATCTGAGTGAAGCAGGTGAAGAAAGATCAAGAGAAAGTGGCACTATGAGTACTAGCATCGAGATTTACCCTTCCAGGTGTCAGCATCACACCATAGTAGCTATACTATACCTGGATGAGTGCCAACGACACTTGTTTTAGTCCAGGAAATAAGCTATAACAAGTGGTAAAACGACTGTTAGCATTGAGAGAAACCCTTTGAGTTTATTGTGTCAGCGCCACACTAACATTGCAGCATGGTGTAGCTATATAGCTATACTGAAGCGGTGTGTCGGCTTGTTCTAAGTAGTTTAGAAACTTTCCTGAGCAAAGCGAGTCCAGAAAGAGTGAAAGAAAGTAGCAAACTGTAGCTGTTGATATCAAGATCCACTCTTCGAAATGATAGTGTTGGCGCCACAATTTGTGGTACTAGTGCATTGGCCCAAATGATGTGTGCCTTTTCCAGTAGAAAGTACTGTAAGAACAGCAGACAGTAAAGCTATTGTGTATTTGGCTTTGCTGATTTTCATTTGATCAATGTAGTAAACAACCACGAGCTAGACTACAGGTTACTAACTAGTTAGTAACCCTGCCACAGGTGTCTATTGGATTTAGTACCCTCATTAAGCCTCTAGACATCAAAGGAAATTATGCGCTAATTTTCTAAAGACTAAAGTTAAGGGATTTAATGTCCACTAGTATATCTGCAGGTTTAGGCAACCTTCCTTATTATATAGTTATACAACGGCCATGAGTGCTCTGCCTGATATAAACGCACGAGCCTGAGGGCCGTCAGGCCCAAAGGCAAGTGCGTTTATACAGGCAGAGCACGAGTGCACGTTGTATAACTGTTATGTACCACTCACCTAATAGTGGGGAGAGTCTCATAAGACAGCTGTAACACTTATAAAGGCCAGATTTCTAACATCGATTGTGGGTAACCAAGCCGGACGTTGCGATGACGTTCCCCCTGCAGTACTGCAGCCACCTGAGATATTGAAAGCTATTACGCTATGGGTTATATCACTAACCTGCATTCGCTGTTCGACTCTCATCATGTAGTGCTCAGCATGCCAGCGTGCCATATAGACTAAGCACCAAACTAATCGCCATAGTGATTCTCTCGAGCGAAAAAAGCAGCTAAATAGACGGTTTAAGTAAACAAAACCTAACTACTAAACGATGCTAGTCTAATTCTTACTATTCACACTGGCTAGTAAACAAAACCTAACTACTAAACGATACTAGTCTAATTCTTACTATTCACACTGGCTAAACTCGAATCTGGTGGCATGACAAAACTGGTTACCACAATCGAACGTAAAGGTTAATATTATTTAGAATATATTTGAGTTATTGTCGAAGTGGACTACAGTTTAATCTGGGCTAAGATGGCACCAGACTAGTAAGGTGTATAAGTACGTTTATATATATGTAGACTAGAGTTGTGGCCACCCGCGTTGGCTTTTTCGATCACCATTGGCTGCTTGTAAACATTATACGTATTGGTGACGTTATGGCCCACAATCGACCTTTACATGTCAGGCTATAAAAAAATTCGAGTGATCTGTGAAGTGTCTTTCCACCTATTAGGTGAGGTGTCGTAGTGGTCTTCGCCACCGGCACTTGTGCAATGCTGCACAAAACCGCAGCCAGTGCAATATCTGTATATTGCACTGCGGTTGGTGCATTATAACTTATAATGCACTTGTTGTGGTCTACAAAACCACAACCAGTGCATTATAAGTTATAATGCACTAGCTGCGGTCTGCAGCAGTGCAATATACAAATTATGGCACTGGCGGTGCCTTTGAACTGTCCACGCAGAGTGGTACATTCCCTTGTTTCACTACTTTTTTCTTTGATCCCTAATACAACTTAAAATTCCTAAGTTTTCCTTCTACTTGTTTAGCATATGTCAAATATACTGCATTAAAAGAAAGAATGGAGCCAGGAATGTCATTAAAGTAATTTTGTGTCATAGCATACACCCCAATAATCAAATGCATAAGGAAAGGGGAGATGGCCATTTATACACTTTGTTTTCAGTTATGCTTCACCTATTACTCAGTGTTACAAACGAAGAACAGCACAAGAAGTGTCTCTGCAATCAAACCAGTTGCTACAGAAATACGAGTGATTAGCCAACTCAGCCACAGGGAAGCCGCACCTCATATCACGAATCAACACCGTGAGTTGTCAGCAAAAAGAACTGGAACACAAAGGAGGACAAAAGCTTGTCCATGATGTGTGCATTATATGTACTGTGGTTGGCAAAAAGCACATCTTGGGACAAAGCGTCATCGAACAGCGAAGAAATCAAGCCTATAGTTTTATCCTTTGTCAAGTTATGTTTGGCATCAGTTAGCGTAAAATTGTTAAATAGAAACTCCATAGAAACTGGGTTTGGGGTTGATCTGAAGACGTTTTTTGGCATGGCTGTGCCTAACTACAATGCTGCCAAGCTGTCATTAAGGGAAATTGAGGCAGGTTTTATGGTGATATTATGGCTGGAAAAGCCCAAGTCTACTGTATGATACTATTATTTTGTTGTACAACATTCATTCAAGGGTTCATGTGATCATTTTAGGATGCATGGCCCAGCTGATAATAAAAGTATAACATTAATCTCACTATGAACTGTCTTGGAAACTCCAGCCATGTCTTAATCCAGCACTCTAAATCCTCATTTAAACACCCGGTATCATACAAGAAGGATCATGTGAGCGTTTGTGGAAGATTGCTTATAGGGGTCAATACTTTGATCACACGTGAGATCATGAGATATCACGTTGGAGGTATGACAGCTGAGTGGTATGGACAATGTGGGTTTCGATATCTTCCATGGTGGGGTAATCAAGGGAACAGTCAATCTATGCTGTAATAGTACAATTACAAATTATTAATTTAACAAGTTGATACTGTGCTACTTCTATAAACTAGGTGCCTAATAAATACTATCCTTTGAATTAATCAACTCTTTATAAATTAACTCTATAAATTTAATTAACCACACAGCATGCTATAGTTTCTTGCCTTGTTTTGTAACAATACATACAGTAAATGTATTTTGTGATTCACCGATTATTTTGTAATTCATTAATTACGTTGCTATGCATCACTAAGGAAGCTTAACTTGAGCAAACTACAAATTGTTACAGAAGTATCTTCTCGACTGTTTTATTGTTTGTCTCATGCATACACGAATTCTCTACACAAAGCCTCATGGCTGCTCTGAATTCTTGTTCGTGTACAAAGGAGATATGCCCCTTGAGAAGATTGCCATTCCTGGTAGTTTACACGGCTTGTTACATTGCTTTTCAGTAATTGTAGCACATAGGCTAGCCTCTACTGAACTGTTCCACCTGGTGTCAGTTCCAGCCATACTACCTTCAAGTAAGCACAATGAAAACAAAAGGTTAAGTAATAGTTGTAACACGGGCATGAGGGCATACATATCAGGCAAAGTCCAAATGTCCCTTGTTACAGCTAACATATAACACTTACTAGGCTGATAGCCTGTGCAGGGCAATCAATCACCCAAGCCAATACGAGTGCAGCCACTGAATGTATTATACAGGGTATATGCATACCTAAAATTTTGATTATGGGTCAGCAGTTAGTACGTTCTGGTTACGTTTGGGTATAGTAAACGAACATATCCTAGATATATCACGGAGAATTTCCATTATGCGAGTTTAATGTTTTAATCGGTGCTATTGAATTGTTTATGGAAAATCTATGCAGTTCACTAAAGGCCTGGACAGGTAAGCTTGCTTGTAGAGTAGTTACTCCATGCAGAGTGGTACATGCTTCATGATGGGGGCATGTCTGTATTCGAAAACATGCGGAAACAATTGATAAATAAGCTATAGCGCTAGTTTTCACCTTAGCCCAACGTTTTTCAACTCGTAGGATGGCAAGGATAACAAAACGCTCTCCGTCTGAGTGGTTTTCATAGCGAAATCCAGGTCGTGCATCCTAATCATGTGAGTGTTGATTGATCCCCACAAAATTTCAGTATCAACGTCTATATAATTATAGCCCAGTTGTAGACCAGCTACATTTCGTACTGTAGCCCAGGCGGCTCCTTTGATCTGAGTTGTGAAAGTGTTACATGTTTTAGTACAGCCTGTAAACAGCCTTTATTCACTGGATGAAGTGTAGATCAAAGCCTGTTTGCTCATGCTATTGTTGAACAGACACACAGTCACACAGTTTTTGCCAAACCAATTTCAGGAAACAAGATACATTAGCTATTATTACAACATACACTATAGCTACAGCTGTATGTGGGAAATCCCTACATTGGCATGCTAACACCATCTGTTCAATGTCAAAGTAGGGATTTTCCAACATACTATGTTATGATTTAGTAACTATATCATATGTCTTGTTTCACTACTTTTTATCTCTGGAACACTTAACTTTTTTTGGTTAGACATAGGCTAAGCATGCATGTGTGGCTGTGACTGCTTTATTAGAGTATATCAATCTCTCTGCTGGTCTCAAATGCTCAAATGAACTATGTAATAGAGTAAGGAGCGTAGTTTGTCTTGTCTAGATTTCTACAACAAAACCACAGCTGATTGCAGCTAGGGGTGTATTAAATACGAGGCATCTGTTCTGATCTCTTTAGGGGTGTGGTCAGATCAATGATTGTTTTATGCTCAGTTTTATAAGTACAGCTACATACATATCTACTCCACCTACAGTGGCTTAAGCACTTCAAATAGTTTTGTGGTATCTAAATATGTTCTTGTAAGGAAAGTGTTGATTAATGTCTCAGTGTGGTTTCCTTGCATTGAGAAGATGATCAACCATGTAACTGAAGATAAAAGGAAAGGCAACCGCTGAAGCAGAAGGTAGACACTCTGTGGAACCAGAAAAGGTACATGCCACCAATAAATTTATTATTATGGCATGAATGGTGGATGCATGCTGCTTCATTTAATCTCTTTCCTTGGGACTGTGGTCAGGGAAGCGGGTAGGTATGCAGGCAGACAAATATACATGTTTTGTTGACAATTTTTTTATTTTTTAAAAATTCAATAACTGGCCTTCTGTGAGTGTTTTCTTGTTTTTAATGTTGGATTTGAAGTTACTATAAATATGCTGAGGCTATTCTGTAAAAGTGGTCTTCATTGCGTATCATGTTTCTATGATGATTTTAACCTGTAGCATTTTGGGGGACATACATCACTTTAGGGGAGAACCCTGTACTACCATACTGTTTGGTATAGCAGTTCCTCACAATTTGTACTTATTGTAATTCCATACTAATAATCACATTCCAGTCAACTCCCCTATTATTTTGTTATTGTGTATGTGTGTCTTTGTCTTTTCCACTCAGACACATACTGTGCTGGCTATGCATTATGTGTACATGTCCTGTTGGTGGTTGTATGTGCTCTGGGTCTAGTAATAATAATACAAAATTATACAACCAAGTACTAAAAATAATACATACTGTAGTTAAAATTTTGTCATTAATAATGAAGTAAATGAAGCACTATTGTGCAAAATCCTCAGGGAAATCAGTTTGCTATTAAAATACTCTAATAGAGCAGTCATTTATCCTAATATAGCATTCAGTATTCTACTGTACATACACACCTTAGGATTATAAGTAATGTAATTACATATCTTGGTGTTTATATATGTATTATTGGATGTGGATATGTATGTACCCCTGTATTGTTCTCTTGTGCTCACTGTACTGTGTATATACAATGTATATATACTTTCATTGCTGTTAGATTGCGTGTAGTATGTGTACATGGTCCTAGTTATACAACCAAGTGCTAAGAATAATACGAAATGCGGTTAACATTACATCATTAATAATGAATGAATAAATAATAAATAAATAATGTTTGAGAAACTACGAGGCCTAGAGACATGAACTAAGCGGGGATAGATTCGCCTGTGAATGAAGGTACAACCGTATAATAAGTACGCCTGTTCGTGCTGATGACCTTACCGTACGTGTAATTCTATATAACGTCCGGCACCACACCCTTGTTTAATTACAGATTGTTTGAAGGAGAAGATTAGTAAATGTCCACCGAGAGGCCAGAGGTCACCTTACTGGTAAACAACAACATTACAAGTAACTATGTTTAAATGTTTGTAATTGTGTATTTTGTGTGCAGGATATGCGCTCCAGGCGTCATGCAATGAACAACCAGCTGATGACCAGTTGGGATACCAGCTGATGCGCTCATAAACAACCAGCTGGAACAACAAGGTAATGAATAATGTAATACTTGTACCAGTGGTAGTTGTATTATACATCTTCATCCTTCATCTGGCTTGCTAGTGCCTGGAATTATTTTCCACTAGACTTATCTACTGCTCTACTGTGAGTCTGTATAATAGCTAAACAAGAAGCCGATGCAGTATATACAACAATGTGTAACTATCTCCTGTATGTTGTGCATGGCTGTATGCATAATATTATAGACTGTGATCACTGTGCCAATGCCACACCGCTGATACACTGGCACATCACCTGTAGCCTCTAGTTACAACAGAGTCTGTTGTGCCATATTGGCTTGATTGGGATCAATTGTTAATTGTGACTTCACCATGTCCCTTGTTCTGCATAGCCTCATTTCACTGCTGAGTCATCTTGAGAGGCACGTCACACCTACAATATATAGCTACTTACAATATAGCTTGGTTTTTGTGTAAGTTGTGTTTTAGTATTGTGGTTTTCTGATGTCAGTTAAACTCCCTTGCCTGTGTACGTATGTATATGTATCATTTCCACCGGTACACGCACACTGCTCTGAGTGCTGCCTATGCCACTGTTTATACTTGCCCAATGGGTAGGTTGCAACATTGGTGTATGTACTTGGTTGTATGTGACGCAGTCCTAGTAAATAATAAAAGTAATAATCCACAATTAAAAGTGCAGGCACTAATTGATAAGCCCCTGTGCTGAAGGTGGAGTAGTGGTCTAGCAATGTGGGCCTATATTTTAACCTTTCAGGCTTGTAGGCTTGCTTTAAATGAAGCTATTTCTAAAGACAATGTAGTTCTGCCTTTCCCAATGGGCTTTACAGGCATGTTGCTAGCCTCCTAGGCTACAAAGAATAGTGAAATCCTTTGAGGAGAAAGGAAGCGTGTCCCTTTTGAAGTATATATGAAAACAGAGAAATAGCCTTGAAGCTTTACCTAGAGAGTTTACATAAGAAAACACAATAGGCATGTGTGAATCAACATAATTATCACAATTGGGACATAAATTATGAATTACAGTAAAATATAATTGGAGCAAGCCTGAGCGAGCCCCACACTCGGCGGAAAGTGGTACATATGAGTGTCATGCACATTACAGACAGTAAACGATAAGAAGCAGTGGACTATGGTACGTACGGGCATCGCATATACATGTGTGATTATAAGTGAGAATGTATTGGTCCAAGATACCTTTTGCCTTGCCAACTTTCCCACTGCTGACTCTACCACTTGTTACTTTAATGGTTTGCGTAGTTTGGCTGGCAATTATTTGTGACTGGATCTGTAAAAACCCAACATAATCATGCAAGCCTAAATTTTATACTATCAAGCAATGACAACAAAACTAGTATATAAAAATTAAAAATTTTAAAATGAAGTAGGGATACAAGCGATAAAAGGTTGTGAAACAAGAGATTTCTTGTTTCACTACTTTTTTTGTCATTTGTATCCCTAGTCCAGGCATGGGGAGAAGTACATGTGAAAGTACTTAAGTAAAGTACAAGTACTTTGACATTTGTTGAAGTACAAGTACATGACATTGTTTTAAGAGAAATACTTAAGTAAAGTACAAGTACTTTTGAAAGTATTTAAGTACAAGTACAGATTATGCTTACAGTGCAGAGGAGGGTGGACATGCGCACGTGAGCGCATACATTTGTATTAAAAGTATAACCAAGCCTTCAGTGAAGTTTAAATAAGCACCATTCGAAAGTGTGCTTCACTTTTAGTATATTTAGCTGGTCTGCCCCACTCTTCCCGCTATTCCCGGAACATAAATTGCTCTTGGATTTATAGAGGATCACGTGTACAGTAAGTTTGTCGGTGGAATCGATGCATTGCATTCTAGAGACACCTTATAAGCTTGTATTCGAGCTAACAATCGTTGAAGAAGGTATCATGATATACAATAAGCCTCCTATGCTCGCTCCCATGGAATTAAAGAAAGGAAAGCGGACGCCGCTAGCATATCCTCATGGAGAATCAAGCAGGAAATAGGACACCTTCGTACTCATTTTCTTCCGTTCGTCACAAGAAGCACAAGATAAATTAGTGTGGCTGTTGCTAAACAGGTTTTATCACTCCATTTTATTAGTCTTGGTATTTGAAACATTCAATTAACAGTAATAATTTTCAGTAGCGCTTATATCGTGTCCACCCTCCTCTGCTTACAGTGTTCACGATTGCATTTATATAGTTTTGGTTGCACCTAATAAAATTGTGAAAATCTGCCATCTGTAAGGCGAAATCTTTCTGGAGTAAATACCTTTCCTGCAATGCTAAAGGGTCTCTCAACAGGCACAGAGGAAGGTGGTACTCCTAGGATGTTTTTTGCCAACCTTGAAAGCCTTTGGTTATCTTGTTTGCTGGGCTTTGGGCCATTGTTACTTCATCAGCTTCAATGTATTCATCCACCTGCTTAGTGAGTGTACTTCGTTGCTTTTAACTTTCTGTTCAGGACATAATCTTTCTTCTTAGCTGCTATAGCTGCCTGCTTCTTATAATGATCGGCAACCAAGTGACTGTTATTGTTGATAGCATGCCAGCTCAGCCCTTAGGCTCCTTCCTTGTGCTTTGATGGGACACTGTGTCTGGACAAATTGCATTATGGTCAGACATCTATGCAAATTGACCGGATTTTGTCTGGTGTCCGGACGTTATCATAAGCTCTGCCTAATAGCACCTTTCAGGCCGAAGCAACGTTGAACAGTGAAAAAATCAAGCCTGTAACCTTAGCTGTTATCGACTTATGCTTGTCTGAAGGTATCAGTCAGTCAGTCAGTCAGTCAGTCAGTCAGTAGAAAATTCTGTTAAATATATATTTTTAAAGTTCTGTAGCAATTTGTTGAAAGTATTTCAGGTTGATCTGAAAGCTTGTTTGAGCTTAGTTTTACCTAACCAATACTACCTCATCATCAAGGAAAATTGAGGCTGGTTTTTGGGTGGTTATTTCTTGGCCATGCCTACTCCTATGTGGTCCTTACTATACAGTACTATCAAACTATGTGATTAGGTAATAGAGTATTCAAAAATGCGTGATTGTGTCAGGTTTTCGCACATAATATATATATAGTATTATAATTGTGTTCTATGATCAGACGATTACATGGAATTTCGATAGTTGTTGCACTATAATTAAAAGCTATAGATTAGCTCACCCACTGGCTTTAAACTATAAAATTCTTGACTACTTTATTAGTATTAATTAGTTAGAATGTGCCGACAAGGTTTAGAGACCTGAGGACGATGTGGGTGGGGCTACCCACAGACATAATTACTGGAGCTGCAGGCTGAGGTAATTAATTGTTGGTAGCCAAGTCTGCATTGTCTGTGGGGCTCTAAATAGTGTAGAAACCAATGTCGGCTCATTCTAAGTGTTGTTCTAGTCTGGCATAGTACTGTAACTGTGCACTATTGTCACATGATGTTATGAATGTCGCACCAGTGCAGTGACACTGACACGATCAACGACTTAAGGGTAGCATGCACAGTTTTCACTCTTTCTTTACCTACTTCATTCAGGAAAATTTCTAAGTCCATGCTCAATTGTTATAATATAGTTAGACTGTTAGTGGGTGTAGTTATCATAGTAAGAATCCTCCCCACTCCCAATGTAGAGGGTGGCCCAAAACTGCTGCCATCATAGAAATATTGTATGCAACAAAACATAAATTCATGAATGTATTTTGATGTCAAATACTACAAAATTTTACAGAAAGTATTACACTGTAAGTTGTTAAAAATCATCAAAACTTAATTTTGGGCTACCTTCCTGTCTGACTACCACATAAGCTACCTCTACCACAAGCTCACTCAAGATCAGCAGCAGACTCTTCTGTAACGGTATTTTCATCACATAGAACATTTCTATTTAGTGGTAACTTTTGGTAGGAATCCTTAATTTTAGGGGATACACCTGAGTAGTAATGTATAACAGGTTTTTGCTATTGAATTTGTCACTTTTGCAACTGACTTCATCCCATTTGCAATTTAATTCATCGTTTTTGCAGTAGAATTTATTGCTGAATTCTTCACCTTGACAATTGAATTCAACACGTTTACAGTAGAATTAGGTGCTATTACATTAGAATCCATCACATTTGCAGGAAATTTTATTACAATTAATCAGTGAGTACCTGGCTAACCAAGAACGCTTTGCAAAATAGCTGAACAATTGTTGACTAACAATAACTTGTAGTAATTAGTTGTATGGTACTGCTCAAATGCAATGTCATTTTGTAAGAGTGCAAGCAATTTAAAACTCACTAATAAAAGGTGTAGCATCTGTTTCACTTGTCATCTAGAACAAAATGGGATGAATACTCGCAAGCGAAACAGATGCCACGCCTTTTAATTAGAGAATTTTAAATTGCTTACACTCTCACGAGACAACGTTGCATTTGAGCAGTACCATATTCAGTATTTAGCATGCTTGATAAGGATTCCAATCACTCTAGTTTACTATTAACGGAAATCATGCCATCAGGTGTACACCTTAATTTTATACTTCTGAAAACACTAGATATCCATTAATTTCTTTACAAACAACTTCATACAGACATGGATATATGTCAATAACAACTTAATTGACTTTTATCTTGGCCCGTAGAACACACAATCAGTCATGACAAAATTTCCTGCAAATGTGATGAATTCTAATGTAATAGCACTTAATTCTACTGTAAGCGTGTTGAAAATTCAAATGTAGAATATCTCTTGGTGTGTCTAGTGTCAAGTATAGCATCAGAAAACCCTTTTGGATGTTAAAACAAAGCCAAAATCCTTTTGTCTGCCTACCTGCACTACCCAAACTAGAGATCAAACGAGACCTTTTACTGCCACCATTTACATCACTATACATAGCTTATCTGGATGTGCCTTTTGTGATTCCAACAAGTATCTGCCATTTGTGCCTTGCCTTTACTTTTATCTCCTTAATGTCATCTTTTTCATGCAATGAAACCACATTAAATTTTTTACATTGACACTTTCCTCGAGGAGCGTATTTATGCTACACTGTACTTTAAGAGCTATGTATTAGCGTTACTGTGAGAGGTACCTGTAGCTACACGATAAGATTTGTCACTGAAAACAGAGCACAACAACCACTCCCCACAATGATCTAGCTAGATTTATTAATGATTGAGTATACTATCATACCGCATGATAATATTGTACAGTGTAACTATGTATTATTGATGCATGTACATTATACAAGTACATGGTTAATGCAAATGTTATTTTGCAGAGCTGATAAAGGAAGTAAGAACTAATGGGCCTAACCTCAATAAATTATTGAAAACTCCTATCAATGAACTAGAGAGAAATTGTATTAATGAAGCTCTGATGGCTGCTGTGGAAACTGGGAACCATAGCAATGTTGGAAAATTAATACTTCGCGGTGCGTCATGCATTGATGAAGCTTTGGACAAAAGTCACAAACTAAAAGCATATTCAGTGACCGCAACACTTCTTATTGTCAAGGCAGCCATGGTGGATGACCGGATTCTAATTTTGACTTTATATGGTGAGAACGTAGATGGATTGGTCTCTAAGATACCTATAACAGTGGGGGACAATCTCTTTGAACTTCAAAATTGTGTCTTGGATCAATCTTTTAAGACTGCTGTAGCCATTGAAATGTCACGTCGAAATAATGCTCTTAAAGTAAGAGAAGAATTATTATTGAGAACAGGCATAGATAAAGAAGAAGGAACTGTGCTGTGGTTTGGTTTGCGTTTGACACAGCTGGAAATCTCCTGGCTACAAAAGGTTAACTGGGTGAAAGAGTTAATGTTAGCTCGCAATGAGTTCCCTTCTCTCCCAAAAGAAATGGGTACCTACTTAAAGCACTGTACTAAGATTGACTTGCAGCAGAACAGGTTGCGTAAAGTACCCTACTCCCTATTGGAGCTACCTTGCATTACCACATTGAATCTGTCACACAATCACATTGTGGAAATTCCTGATGTACCACAATTACCTACTTCCCTATCTGTACTTCAATTGTCACACAACCATTTGAGAAGTTTGCCTAATTTTGGAGCACCTAAGTTGGAAACCCTTGATATCAGCTTCAACCAGCTTCACGCTGTTCCTGATTGTGTATGCTCATTTTTTGCTCTTACCACACTCAATATTGCCTATAACTCAACAATTCTTACCCTTCCTAATCAGCTAGGCCAGCTAAAAATTCTTCATGATCTTAATCTGGAAGGTCTTAATGATCTAAACCATCCTCCCATAAATTATCGTGCTTCTACAGATGACTGTATCCAATACCTCAATAGTCAACTGCGCAATGCTCATGAGTATTTGCATATGAAATTAATGGTTCTTGGTAAGCATGGAGTAGGGAAGTCCACAATTGTAGCTAAATTGCTTAGCAAGCGAATTAGCAGTGAGTCCTGTAGTGTAGTTATTAGCAAGTGGAAACATACTCCGCAATCATCGGGTAAAAGGACTTTTAACTTCAGAATTTGGGACTTTAGTAATCAGGAAGGATATGATGCCACTTACCATTGTTTTTTGTCTAAGCGATCCATGTATTTATTGCTGTGGAATGTCACTGAAGGGGATGATGGAGTTTCCAGTCTAAAGCCATTTTTGGACAGTATTTCTACTCAAGTTCCAGATTCTTGTGTCATTATTGTGGGTACCTTTCTTGATATGTTATCTGACGAAGAAAAATCAGAAAAGGTTGACTATCTATTGGGAAAAGTACAAGAGCTCACTGCTCAGTACCATTCTCTATTTGTTGCTAGCTGTAATGTAGTGGGATTACAAGATGAAACAGAGGATTTGGTCAAACTGAAGGACGACATTTACAATGCTGCTTCAGAGTACAAGCTAAACAATCGATGTGTGATGGGTGCTATGATTCCATCCAGCTACCACACATTGGATAGGAAACTGATCAGTATTTATCAAAAGTTAAAAGATAAGAAAAACGGGTCGTTTATGTATGCTGGAGAGTTCAGGAAGCTGATAAGGGACAATGGTCTTACTGACATTAAGGATGATGATTATGAAGAAATACACAATGCTAGCCAATTTTTACATGAAGTAGGTGCCTTGTTGTTTTATGCTAATGGTAAGCATAATCTGGATGACTTGTACATTATTGATCCTTCTTTTCTGTATGACATCCTGTCTGCAGTTGTTTCTGTCAAGCAAAGAAAGTGTTATGTTAAACAAGGTATTTTGACAGTTAAGGATCTGTTTTTCATAGTTAAGGACTCAGGGTTTCTTGTGAAATACTTTCTTACACTACTTAACAAATTTGAGATTGCTCTACCACTAGATGAAGGTTGTAAAAGGGTTCTAATCCCTTCTATGCTTCCCAAAACTAGCCCAACTATCCTACCTGATGATAAACATTACTTTAAACGTTTCATTCTTTTTTCTTCACCTTTGTCTGAGAGTCAGTATTTTAGTTATCCTACTCCTTCAAGCTTGTGGAGTCAGTTGCTATCGAATGTAACGAACTCTATCAAAAAAGTAATGGATGTGTTAAATGAGCAAATACCAGTTGATGAAAGTGATATGATTTCATCTAGTGTTCGATTGAGCAGTGATCGTGAGATACGTTCTTTTAATATTATTTCTGATGAAGTATCAGATATCTCTAGCAGTGTTCGGTCAGAAACCATGTCTCCTATGATGTCTTATTCGAGAGAGGAATCTTTAGAACATGATGGACCACAAGTAGTAGTACCAACAACACCTGAAATTATGTCTAGTGGCTCTCAACAATTTAAACACTGTGAATCTTTAGATGAAGTTAACACTGAAGGTTTAGTGTACTGGTGCAGAGGACTAATGTACAATGTGAATGGGCTATGTTTTGTCATTTCATCTATGACGAATAGCTCCAAACATAAGTACAAGGATGGTATCGTAATCATGTGCTCACCAACTGTTGAAGGTCGTAAAGTACTGTGTCGATTGATTGAACTTGTGAAGCAGTTAATTTCTACACATTATGCTACACTACTTGATAACCTTGAGCAAAGGGTTCCCTGTCATGTTTGCATCACAGTTGGTGTTCAAGATCCGTTTGAATTCCAAGTAGACCAATTGTTACCACTGCTTAGTAGTTACAGTTTAACTACAAAATGTGGTGTTTCCCATAAGGTCCATTTAAGAGATCTTGTTCCTACTGATCTTGACCCAGTGTATTTACTTGATGCTAATAAAGTTATTTGTGAGGAGAGTCATTTAGGAACTGGCATAAGTACCATAAATTTTACTGGTAAGAACACCATTTCCATTGGCTGCGTTGTCTCTTCCAATGAGGCTGAGTCAGAACCACATGAGCTGTGGATATGTTGTGATGGAATAGAAGGAACTGAACTGCACATCTTTAAAACCAACCCATTGGAGAGAGTCAATAAACATTTTCTAAAAATGGTCCAAGTGTGTTGTGTGAAACAGTGTGCCCAGTACATTTGGGTGGCCACACAAGTTGATGTAGAGGATGGTATAGTGTTTATCTTTGACAAAAGGTCACAAGAATTGATGTTTGAGATTGCAACGGAAAACATTGTGGTGTCATGTATTGCCAATTCTGACCACAATGTGTACATTGGTACAGAAGAGGGATATTGTTTTGATATCTCCATGGATGTACAGTTTAAATATATTAACATATGGTCACATCAGCACACTAAGGTATCGGAATACTGTATTGATGGATTGGTACTGACTCATACCCACTTGTGGCTGTCCAGTTATAGTCGGTTGTATATTTTAGACCCTGACAGTCTTGACATAAAGCATATGGAGGAAACAGCTGAAAGGCATACCCGTGTGGGAAAGATGATTTTGTCTTTCAACAACAATCAGGTGTGGGCTACCTACATTGGTGGTGTCATAGTGTCATTGTGGGATGCTTGCCAGTTTACATGCTTGTATGAATTTAATGTGGGTGTTTTAATCAAGGACAAGTGTCATGTTAGTGATCCTAGAGACCAAATAATCACTGCCATGTGTACTTCTCTCAATACTGTATGGATTGGTATAGCCAGTGGACACATCATTGCATTTGACATGAACCATCTTGGTGAAGTTTTGAACTATTATAAGCTGTACCATGGCCTTATATGTTTTCTGTCTAGTGTTGACTACAATCAGAGCGGGGAATGTATGATGTTAAGTGGTGGAAAACTGTGTCAACCTGGCAAGGACTACTTTCCATGTAAGGATGAAAATGGCCAACCCTTGGATATAATTGGAGTTGCTATCATGTGGTCATTCAAGAAACACTGCATGCCCAATATTGTTACTTTGTAATAACATGGAAATGGCTTGACCGTGGGAGCATATTCTTGCTGCCTTATAAACTTGTGATTACCAAGCTATGTAGACTATACATAATATATAGTAGTTGTGAATCTATTTGGACATTACTAACACTCACCAAGTGTACATGATGACAGTAAACTATCTTTAGTGAGTTGCTACTCTACAATCAACCACAACAACATTTAGGGGTGTATGTTTGCGTGTGTACAGTGTATTAAGTGCATTGATATGTGTAATTGTGATTTGGTAGTTATTTTTCTGTGGTCTTAAATGTAATTAGGGGTGCTTAAGCCAAGTGAACCAAGTTCTTATTTGCTATAATGCAGGGCCAGTTGTGGCCAAAAAGCTAGTTGTGAATGGCTTTTGGCTAGTTGGGTTCCTTTGGATATATACTTGAAATTCACAAGGAGAAACATCCTGATTGCCTGGCAGACTCCTGTAAGTGTTTGAGCATTAATCGGATGGCTGCAGGTTTGAGGCAGCCCAGGTCCAGTCATTGATTTTTTCTCCTTTCTCCACCTTTTCAAACACACTTTATGTAACAACTTTAAACAGGTTGTAGGACCAGGTGTCCTACAGACTTTCAGCTGTAAATGGTGATTGGGCTAGTTCTAAAGCTTAAACAAAAATAGCCAGCTGCACCACAGAAAAGTATAAACTCAAAGTTACACATACTTATGTGTTTTACATCTTACTATTTTACTACAGAGGTTTGACTAAAAATACCAATCTTGAGCCATTTTCAAAATTTTATTTGTGATCTATTCTTTGATTAAAAATTGCCTTAAAATCCAATTGCAGTGGAATCTCTCTATTATGGACATTTTAGGACCCAGAATTTTTTTGTCATATTTTACTGTAATATAGAGGTTTTCCTCTTTCAGAGGTAATGACCAGACCTGGTGGGACCAAAATTTTTTGTTATTATGGAGGTTTTTTCTATTGTGTCCTTAATTCGGGGAGTTTGTTAAGAGAGGTTCCACTGTAGTTATAATTTTCTTTCTTACAGTCCACTATATAACAAAATTTCAATTGCATGTAGTTCTTACTTTTAAACTTTGTTCCTTTAACATCCTTCAACTTGCTATTTTCTTAAATTTCTTCCAGATCTCAATCATTTCTCTAAAGTTGCTTCCAAATTTAATACAATGGCATACCTATGTTTCAAAATTTTCCCTGGGGGATATATGGTATGCATGCTCCAGACCCCACTAGTTAGTCAGAAATCCCTACTGTTTTCCTCTTTACTGGCACTTTGTCACTCAAGCCCTCTCTTTACTTTGATGGTTTGGACAATCACAACAATATATAGCACAACAGGTACTTACTTCAAACACTGTGTACCCTCTCTTTTTTCCCCGGTCTCAGGTTAGGGCTAGTAAAAATTTTTTTTGCCACTGCTAACACATGTATTTGAAATAAGCATTACTATGAGCAGTGTTGATAAACATTATAATGTCTTTTGATGAGCATATTTTGGTTTGGCTAGACAAACACAACCCTCAGTCAAAAACAAGCTGTCACTCCTATTCTACATATGCATGTGTATTTACTTCTGTTATTATGTTAAATCTTTGTACGTAAGAGCCTTCATGATCATTGGTCGCATTACGTTTGTATTATATTGTCACACATGCAAAAAAAAAAAGTAAATCAAACAGTGTACTATGATCAGTCACACATTTTATACATCACTGTCTTCTTCTGAATCTGAGGGTCTAGGTCTGTAAGAGAAAACATGTATAGTATGCTGTTACTCTGCTAATTATTTTATCTATTTACTTAATGCAAGATCCAGATGTAGCTAACAGTGCTGAATTGTTGTAGAAACCACATTAGTAAGCACTTGTAAACTGCTTTAGCAGACCCTAGTTATGAATAATTAATATAGTAAGTTTAAAAGTGCCACCTTGTGAAGCTTATGAGCTGGTATGCAGTACTGGTATGCCTCATAGCTCAAGTTACCACTGGATGTGGGATTTTTTTCTGCATTCCTTAGATTTTTAGGCTTCTCACAGGTCCTCTTACAGTCGATTTCAAGTTGCTTGCGAATGCATTTGAACAATTTGCACATGTGATTGTTCAAACATGTGAGCTGTTTTCTTTCAAGCGAGCTCCTTTTAATAACGCAACTACATTTTTCGTCTTCTTAGATCATTAGACAATGCCAGCCATTGCAAGGGGAATAGTGAGGTAGTTATTCAACATATTAAAGCACTGCACGTAAACATCCACATGATCACGTTCGAAAATCACGTGTGCAAATTGTTCAATTACATTCGCAAGCAACCTGAAATCGACTGTAGCACTATACTATCATACAGTATGTAGTACTGTATCATGGAGGTTTGCACTTTCTCTTACAAATATTGACCATGCAGAAACCCAGCCTCACAATACCTTCATGGTGCCTTGGTAGTATATAACCAAGCTTTCAGTACAACCTGAAATGCTTCCAATAGGCCACTACAAATTTAAAAGAAAAAAAATTCAGTTACTAGTTTCTATATACTGGTAAGGGGAGAAGGGATACTATATTTTGTCTGGTGATAGTTAAAACCATGTTACATGGACACAAACACACACACACACACATGGGCCATACCAGACTGGAATCTTCAGGTGTAGGTGACATTCTTGTTTCACTAATTTTTATATCTTTGATCCCTTAGGTTAATTGACTTAAAATTCCTAATTTTCCTTGTAATTGTTTGTTTACTTGTTTTGTAGTATTATTATGATTAGTGCACTTGCACATAACACATTAGAAGAAAGAATGATGCCAGGTTTCAGGGCCGGTGGAGGGAAAATTGAGTTGGTTAGGCCATTGGCTATAATGTTGAGATTGCTACTATATACATGCCAATGAGAGAGGAGTTGCTGCACAGTGTGTGAAGCACGCTCTGCGAAGTGCAAAGCACGAGCATTCTAGGGGGGGTTGGGGGCATGTCCCCACAGAAATTAGACACTCAGATGTGCAATTTTAGTGATATTTCACTGCTAGCTAGCTATACAAATATGCTCAAGCCTATCTATTGATCTTCAGACTTTCTATACTATGTATAATAGCAAGAGTTCATAATATATATACTGAGGAGAGTATCCTACTCTCATATACCCCTGTAGAAGGGCGTATCGTGAAGTTATGATGTAACGACAAGATGTTGTGGTTTGTGACGTACGGGAAGTCGTAAAAGTGCAAGAATTGTTAGAACCATTTCACACTCGCGACACTCAGGATAGCAGTATTCATGAATGGCTTAGCAAGAAATGCCTACGAAGCGGTATTAACCCATGAAGGAACAATTGTAGTTCGGTGAGAAATGCTTAGAGCTGGAGAAAATTCAGTTGCTAGCGACGTTGTTAAGCACGCTACCGTGTTCAACTAATGACATCATTAATTACATACAAAGAAAAACGGGCGAACTCAGAAGTGCTACGTCATAACTTCACGATACGCCCTTCTACAGGGGTATATGAGAGTAGGATACTCTCCTCAGTATATATATATTATGAACTCTTGATAATAGGTAGTAATTGTAGACCTGACGTACAGGGGACACAGCATGAAACTTGCTGTATGGCTAGTGTTCATTTAGCTATAGCAATTAGAAATTCAAGGGGGACCCCCAGGAGCTCAGTGCAGAATTTTTGCAATTTAAAGGCCTTAAAATTTAAATTGATGCTAAATTTTAAAGTAAAACTAGCTAGCAACTTGCAACTTTCCCCCCAAATTTCACTGGGAACCCATGCAGCATGGCTCCCTTATATAGCTAGACTATATGAATTAATCGACTAGACAGTTTATAGCTGTATTCAGTGAATTCACACAGCTACAATAAAAGGCTACACAGCTACAAAAATGCAGTATACTACTATACTGGTTTGTATGCAATGAAGTGAACAAATCATCACGTAAATATACTGGTGGACAGTCACGAGACCAATCAGTATTCAAAAATGGCGCAATGTGGATGAGACTGAGAGTTTGCTCAGTATCTCGACAGGACGAGTGGGTAGTTGAAGAGGAGTGATTTCTACTCAAAATCTCATCCAGATGGCCGCCATGTAATGTATGGGTGTACAGCTTCTTGCCACAGAATGAGTCACCTGGTTTGTCACTACCTGGCAGCCCTTCTCCCAGTAAAAGAAGCCAAGAGAGACAAGCCAAGAAATGCTAATGATTATTTTATGAAGATTGAATTGTGATATAAGTGTGCTGGTTTAGAATCAAAGAAGACACCTGCCTTCAAGTGCCTGCCTTACACATGATAAATGCCAACTGTCAGCACACATGATACGTACTGTATGTAAAACCCACGATCATTTTAGTACAAAATGAGACGAATGCTATGCTGTACTGTAAGGTAATTGGAAGTACTATACATGTAGTTGTTAGGCTGAGAAACTAGGTAAATACTGGTGTCATGCATTTTCAATAACATCTGTAAAATGTATTTAGCTACGTGTAGATATGATCGTCCAAAGATTGCATGAGAGTAACACAGTTTGAGCTGGTCAGTTAGTTAGTTGGTTCAGCTCCAGATTATTGGTCTGGCTCAGGCCTGACCAACCAAACTGTCTCCTCCAGCCTTGGGTTTATTGCATTCGCCTGAATGCATGCTCCAAATATCAAGTACTGAAATAGCGAAGTGGCCATAACACTTCATTTCAACTATGTTAAGCCCATTACACAGCATTACAAATGAAGAGCACTATGAGAAAGACCTCTGCAATCAATCAGTCACAACAGAAAACTCGGACGATTCTTGTAGGGAAGCTATCACATGGCACTACCACGAGGGACTTGTAGGTAACAACTTGTAGGTCACCCTGAAGTTAAATTTTTGTACATTTTGAAGGTTGAAGATCGAAAAGATGTAATAGAAATTTGTGAAATTTTACAAAGACCTAAATTTTATGGATTTTCCACTTTTGGATTTTATGGAGAAAGATGAAGTGAAATATGTATGAAGTACGGGCAGTATCTTTGAAATTTCGTACAAGATTTTTGCTTGTTACCTACCCCTTGCTCTACTGCAAATCAACACCTTGCACTGTCAGCAAAGATAATTGAATGGGACACAAAGGAGGACACAGGTAGTTAAGTCCATGAAGCATGCATTGTACATGCTGTGGTATGCCATAGGCACCTGTCAGGCTGAAGCAACATCGAACGGTGAAAAAAAGTCAAGGCTTAGCAGTTGTCGAGTTAGGCATCAGGCAGGCAATCAGTAGAAAATTCCTATTATCTTCATTCAGACCAATAGATTGAATTGTGTGTGTGTGTGTGTGTGAGTGTGAGTGTGAGTGTGAGTGTGAGTGTGAGTGTGTGTGTGTGTGTGTGTGTGTGTGTGTGTGTGAGTGTGAGTGTGAGTGTGAGTGTGAGTGTGAGTGTGTGTGTGTGTGTGTGTGTGTGTGTGTGTGTGTGTGTGTGTGTGTGTGTGTGTGTGTGTGTGTGTGTGTGTGTGTGTGTGTGTGTGTGTGTGTGTGTGTGTGTGTGTGTGTGTGTGTGTGTGTGTGTGTGTGTGTGTGTGTGTGTGTGTCTTCAGGTGTAGGTGGCCTTCCTTCTTTTTTTTATTTCACAAGATGATTTTAAACACTAATATTAATAAGGCCACATAAACTTGATTATTAGTTTCTCATCCATCTTTTCTGTGACATGCATTTTAACAAGCAAGGATTTAGAATCTGTGCTTCAGTAACTTAGTGTATTCCCATAAATTGCAAATTTACTAGAAATACATGGGAACTGAGGTATAAATATTGAGCATAATAGGTAAATATTGAGCATTAATTTAAGCATAGGCAAAATTTTGAGCAGTGCAGCATAGCATAATAGGTAAAATAATGAGCATAATCGGCAGGTCCCTAATCCTTACTCTGACAACCAAAAGAATGGAAGAACAAAGCATGTGCGTGTGTGTTTGTGTGTGTGTGTGTGTGTGTGTGTGTGTGTGTGTGTGTGTGTGTGTGTGTGTGTGTGTGTGTGTGTGTGTGTGTGTGTGTGTGTAGATGAACTAACCTTTGTAAACTGATGTAATCATTGCGAGTCTGTCCAAGCAAAATACCCCTGCAGAAATTGTTAGAATGCACCAGGAATCCTGTAAACATGATTACTGGCAGTAATATCAAAATAGCAACAATCAAGTCATTAGCTGTAGAATTGCCAAGTAGAACAGCATATGGTGCTCCCACATTCAAGCTCACTATTGTCAACATTATTACTAAGATGGACAAGTCAAGTGAATTCAACACAGAATTTTTGTATGGCTGTACCCAAGCATGTATCAATATAATCACCAAGCACAGTATCTGTAGTACCAAGTATCTGTTACCAATTTCAAGCACATCCAAGCTTATCACAATAAACATTACCAGCCGACATATCAGGTAAAAGGCAGCAAAACAATGATATTTATTTTTGTAGCATCCTTGATACTGATCTAGAATAGGTCTCACTTTGGCAAATTTGTATTTTTTTCTGAGAAATGGTTCAAACAGTAGTAAAATAGGAAGCCCAAGAACTATAACTATTCCACACAAGATGGCAATCAATCCATATAAAATATGACGTCCACTAAAGTATTTTATGTCTGGAGATAAATAGGTGTAAACACCGTCAACCCCTTCAAATGTTAAAGGTCTTAATAGTTGCCATGAGGTGGATGACAGTGATTTGTAGAACAGTATCAGAAGTAAGCAAAAATATCGAACACCATGTTTTCTGAATGTGAAGGTAATTCTTGCTGAACGTTTTGCTACCACAACTACTAATAGTAATAGTAAAATTATTGCAAGTGGGTGAATGTAGTGGACAAATTGTTGATCAATTCCACTTAAACCCTTCGCTAAACACAACTTTCCAAGAAACATGGGTGACAGGTTCACTAAACTGGATAGGATAGTGACAAAGAATCTTAAACCATCAGAAATAATCAAGTCTTCTCCTATAATAACCTCTAGCACACTGTAAAAGAAGACGATCCCATGCACATAACATGTAACCGTGTCCACTGTTACTAAGTACAAAAGAACAAGAATGGATACTATTACTATTATCCAGTATACAATAACTGATAGCACAACCACAATGCTCTGCCAAGCTTGACATTTATCAATGGGAATACAATTGTCAGAGTCAAATGGCAGTGTATAACTTTCAGCACATGTGCCACAAGCAATTCCACTTCTATGAGAGCTACACTCAAAGCTAGAAACATTACAAAATTCACTACCAACTGGACAAGAGCTGTAGTCACAATAATTGTTGGGACAATGTACGACTGCTCTTTGACCATTAATAGTTCCATACCAGTAACCTCTTTTAATCTTCACTGGGTTTGAACATAAAACGATACCACTGAAATCAGAACAAATGCACATTTTCTCTATACTGTCATACTTGTATCCAATATGACAAGGTGATAGAAGCAGTTTGACCAATATAGATATGTCCGGCACTTGACTAATAGTACTTCTAACAGAAGATAATTGTAGAATGATTAGATGATGATTCTTAACTTCTTCACCAATGATGCTAATGGATTCTGATGTACCAATGTAAATGAACATCTGTGAAAACCTTTTTAGTCTATGGTGTCTGCAATTCATACATTTAACATGGAATAGTGCAGTTTCAGCTGTGTTGTTAAAATAATCAATCATCCTTGCTGAACTCAACACTTCTTCACCTAACATAATATTCTTTATAATATAGCAGCCGTGTTGTTCACATGACTTGTTCAGACATTGGGCTGGTGGACCTAAACTTACACCATAGGGTGACGTAACTATTTCATTTGTCCCAGAGAAATTAAAATGTTGTGGTATGTATACAATTGAGCTTTGACTAGATGGGTTTTTATTGATATATTTGCTTTCTGCTACTGGAATGTTAATAAAAATGGAGTTTCCCACACCGTGAGCTTGGTTGTTGAGAAATGTTGCAGTATAATGACCAGCAATAGAAAATAGACTCCATGGTGCTGAAGATAGCGGATAATCTGCATAGATGGCTGCACCACCCAAGGCTGCTACATTGTCACTAAAAACTATTTCAACACCATCAGAAAGCAATACTTGAGAAAAGTCAGTAAAATAAATACCAGCACCACTTATACCTTCATTGTCTTGAAAAAATACTGTACCATAAACTGTCAGATTGCAAAACTGCAAATACAAGGTGTTTTCATTTTCAAAATTATCAGTAAAATTTGTATGTGATAGATGTACATTACCCAGAGGGTCATTGTACTCATCATCATATGCAAGAAGCACTACATGTTTTCCATTACTGTTGTTGTAAAAGACACAGTTAAAAATCTCAATACCAACACAAATATCAGGATGTTGACTAGGATAATACACATTGTAAATATCAACTACTGGATACTTGTCATTGTTGTTATAAAACTGTGAATTTCTTATGTAACTTTGAAACCCAAAACTTTCTGTTCCATTAATATGTAAACTAGAATTGTCACTACCTCTCAATTCATTAAAACTCAGTACACACTTATTAGGATAACCCCTCACTTGGTGTACCACTTGAATACCTACTAAGATCAAACCAGAAAAGTCAACAAGCAGATATTTGGAATATGTCTCAGTATACAACTGTATATTCTTCTCAACAGGGTTAATAAAAGAAGATTTGTAAATAGACAATGATGCATTTAAAGAATTTAGCTGAATGTATATACTGCTCATAATTGTGGAATTAAACATTGTAAAATTTGCATAATTCCCATCAGTATAACAGTAAATTGCATTTCCAGAATAGTCAACAAGATTATTTTTGAGCAACAAATAGGACAATTTTAACACTATTCTGCTTTGGTTTGCACTAACATAGATTCCTTTAAAACTTGCAAAATTATTCATGAAAGTGCAATTTATGATTTCAATTGTTGACAGTGTACACAAGTCACTATCCCAATTGTTATAATGTTGGTCATGAACAAGAATAACAATCCCATAGTTACCTAGTTGTTGAAAAGTGCAATTACTAATAGAAATATTGGATGACTGTTCCATTGTAACTGCTCCAGTTAACCCTGCACCTCCACACCGGTCCCATGTAATACCTGAAATATCAATGTCCTTACAATTTACAAGTGATACTCCACCAGTGTTGTTACAACTGATAACTGTGCCATTATTTCCAAATATCCCAATTTTTTTATGCTCACTTATCTTCACATGGAATGATAACGGAACTATTGGTGAAGTAATGTTGATTAGTGTCTTATCATTTCTGATATGGTTTAAAGCACTTTCAAGTGATGAACACTCACAATGACCATCCACACAACAAGAATTGTCATCATTACCATCAATATTTACAGTAATAACATTACTGTACTTTTGATAAACTAATTCATAAGTATACTGAATGTGCATATGCAAGAGTAGAAGTAACATCCAATAACTCATTGTAGTGGCTACATAAAACAACAATACCATGGTACATTTATATAATGTTATACAAAGTTGTTTTGTGGTGTACTTGTATTTGTGTGGCAGAATCAAATAGACTATATACATCAAATATGTTACATGTATGGTTATGCAAAGTGACTAAATGATTATCAGTGCCAGGGTAGCAGCAATCAGTTAACATTTCAGGTAAAAAAAAAATTGATGTAATGTCAAAAGTAGCAGCGGCAGGTGACACTAATGTCAATTATAAAAACTACAACTGGCTCTATCACCTTTACTTTTTGACACTCACAATTCTTTGAAGGCTGCGTCCATTATCACATCTTGGATTTTTCACTAAGATAGCCTGCTTCCTTTAAATATTAGAAAACTGGTATTATTGCCTATTTACAAGTATTACAAAATGTCTGTTTTTGTATTTAGTTTGTTGTAGATTGCCAATGGTTGAAGCTATGTGTACCAAATGTTCACACATTTTTATGCCAATTCCTTACCTTCCAGAATCCAGAGCATCCACTGTACAAACACCCAACAACTAAGTTGCCCACCATTTTAGATTAGCTTTTACTTGAGGTTGACTATATCAGGCAAGGGGCGGTGAGTGGGAGGTTGTTCACAATAGAAAGAAGAACATGTAGGGATGAATTAGGCCCAATTATGGGCCATTCCACCCTATCTATTGTCATCACTTTCCTTAAAAAGTAAACTCACTTTTACACATGTAATGAGAGAAAAGTATTGTAGCATGAGAGCATACACACGTAACAAGTTGCCAAAATGACAAAAAAAAAAAACTTGTAATTAAAAAGGCTGCTAAAGCAAAACGAAGTTGTATCCAAGACCAAAAAGGTTATGAAATTGAAAAAAATATACTAAGTAGTATTGAAGCCTCTACATATATACACTACATCATGATTACGAAGCTCTTGTTCTTGCCATTGTGTCAATTTCTCACAAAAACTATGGCTATTCCCTCACAAACAATGTTGTGGTTAGTAAAACCTGTGTATTAAGGTATGCATAGCTTACTTGTTGTTCACCATGCAGTTTAATAAAAGTATTCTAAGTTGTTACTCTAAACCCCTGCATTTAATGCACTTAAATGACAAACGATGGCTGTTAGCAGCTTCACTATTCTTATATGATGAGTACTTTGTTTGGCATAAGAATCGTTTCAACATGTGCGGAAACTTGTGAGATAATGGGTGACAGCAGACAGAAAGACAAACAGACATCTTTCAACTTTATAGATACGAAGTATGGGTCCACTAGTGATAAAGTCAAAAGGAACAATGAAAACACTTTTAAAAAGCAGAAATATACCACTTGGTAGGGAGTCTGGGGTGGGGTTATGCCCCCAGAAGCTGTGACCATATTAGCTTCCTGATGTCTCAAAAGTTCACCAGAATTAAAGGTACAAATTGAAACCTTTCAACTAAGTCAATAAAATGCTGTTTTGGCAAAGTTTTAGTGTTAACAGATATTTTAGTATTATAACTATATATTAAATATCTTGGCTATTAACTATATAGCATTTATAAGCAGTACAAAAACACTTAGAACATTGTGAAGATACACACCTACTTTGCACAAAACTTCAATCACGAGTAAGTTCAATTCCTGAAATAAATATTTTAGTTTGAAGCATTTTGACTGCTCTATTAGGATATTTGAGTGTTAGTATATAGTATGTATTCAAGGTTCTCAGCCTCACTCCAAGAATTACATATACTTTTGTAAAGATTCCATTATGAGGAGAACTTGGTGGAAGGAGGGGGAAGCTTCAGCCCCCACCCTTTCCGCCCACCTATGCAACTTGGTTTGTTTTTATTTTTTCCACATGCCTATACTACAAGAAAACCTGTACACTTACAAGAATAAAAACTGCATAGCCTTCCATACTAACTTCTTGTTGTTAAATGTGGGTTTGCAATAGTAATATCCACTATTGGTTCTTGTAGGTCATCAGTTTAGCAAGATATATTTACAAAGTAGGGTACTAGCCCATGCCAGATGGATGTAAGCTAACTACATCAGTGTGAGAATCAGCATACTCTCTCTTTAGGGAGGGAGGAGCTAGTGGCATGCCCCCCACACAAAGTGAAAGAGTTGCTGTTAGGTAGCAGCACTTGTGGAAAGTTATAGTATGTTAGAGAAATAATCATATGTTTCTCTTATCTTTTTAAGTTGTCATGTTCATTTGGAAATCTCATCATTACATATACTTAGTCCACAGTATCATACTGGAGCAACAATGTTGTTGTCTATCACTACTTGCTCATTGTGCTCAACTTACACTGAGAGTTCATAGTATAAATTATGAACTCTTGTTTGTGCACTTATTTATCAGAATTGGATGTGCTACCAAAAGCCATGTACACAATAAGTTGTTGACAACAGTGTAGGCCTCATACAATGCTTATCATAGTTTAGGGTTCCGGAAACCCCCTTTGAAATTTGAACTTGTAGGCTTGCAGCAGGGACGCCATATAGTTTGGAAGCACAAATACAGAAAAATGGGAATAGAGCATAGCAGTCAGCAGTATAGCTACAGCATTAAGGGTGAACAAGGGTATGAATTTAGCTACAAGGAGAAATGTTACTAAAGATCAAGATACTCTAATAGAGCAGTCAGATGTGCAGTCAAATCTCCTCTAATAGAACATTCATAACGGATAAAATTTAAATAGAGACTAATATAAATGTAAGACTAGTTTGAAACATTTAGTACCTAAATTTTGAGTTTTTAATTGAAGAATTTGGATATATTATATATATGTATATTTGGATCACTACAACCTACTCCTGACCAGCCATATAAACTGATAGGACTTAAAGGGAACAAGCAAGTAAGCATATAATATTGAAAATAGCATTAATCCATAGAGCATGAACTAGTAAGTAATTTTCAATGGATTTTAATTTTCAAATCTGTCAGCTGCTAGGACTGTGCCTCCAGGCCCTGCATCAATAGCTCACTACCAAATCTGGAAACCACCTTGGAAAATTCCTAAATATGCCCCTGTGAAAGGAGACAGTACACCAGTATTTAACCACTTTTGGCTTGACTGAAGGATACTGATGAGCTCATACTATGCACCACATCCTTTGAGTCTGAATATATAGAGGTTTGGGTATGACAATTTTAAGTGTTAGACTTTAGATGCTTCATTGTAGTTCTAGAGTGGTTTAACATGCTGAATTATTTGACTCAGATATTTTGGTGATCTCTGTTTCCATATATACTTTTTTAGTTATGTATATATACTAGCTGAAAGAACAGGTATCTCGAGAATAAATGATTTAAAAACAGTTAATCAGTACAATGCATACCTCATGGAAGTGCATGCAATTCTTCTTTCGTATGCTTTTATTCCTTGCTATAAAATTATATTGTGCAAATATCCACCATGTATTAATGTTATCCCTTGTATTATCCATTGAGCTGAAGTGGTAGTTATGGCAATATGTTATCCCTCATATTACCGTTTGACAGGAAATTTTTACAAAAGAAAAAGTTGATCATTTTGACGAATCAGTTGGATTTGTCAACTTATAATTCATCAAACATATCCTTAAGCACTTTGAAAAGTATACGTGTTTTTCATCAACATTTAATTTGTCAAAGCTTATGAAGTGCGGATTCATTACCTTTTCCTTCCATCAAAATTTCCTGTCGTACGCTATCCATTGAGCTGAAGCAGGGTAGTTATGGCAGTAGGAATCAACAAGCACCTCAATTAGCACGTACCATTGCTCAGACTGGTCTGCAATCACTCTGCTATAGCTATATACAGTAGTACTGTTTGGGGAACTCTATTCATTTTTGGAAAGTTGAGCTTGGAGCTAGTCGCTTCTACCGATACTCGGTAAAAAATCCAAGATTACTGACATTACATGCAGTGTACATCTACCATGTTCACCTACTGTATAGCTTACTCCATGCAGTTCAACACAAGGGTCATCAAAACTGTTCAAACCTTATCCACTATTCAAGTGTACCTGAATTAACTATGGGAATAATTTTGCTTACTTTTTATCAAAAATTAAAACTTTATTAGAAGCTAGCTAGCTACTTCTACATGTAGCTATTTAATTTAGTGCTGATTTGGTATTGGTATTTAATCATCTTACACTCATTGCTACGTGTGTTAAGTGTTACATGTATCGTATAAAGGGTGGTTGACCTTTTTGTTGGTCACTTCCCCCGTGCAAACTTGAAATAACCTTGTCATAGTTAATGTTGCATAGTTACTGTATAATTAACTACTTAATTAGCACACTAACCTTTGTAAAATGCTTTCTCTTCTAACAGGATTGTTGCACAACTGATCCAAGAAGAAAACAACTTCATCCGTAGAAGGAATAGTCTCGCGCCGCTCTGGGAATTGGGGCGGGCGTCCGAGGCGATTGACGTGATCACGTGTAAAAATTTATCCACACATTTAATTACGCGCATCTAATATTCGATTGTGTCAGATCGTTTTGTGTACAGTTTCTCCTTCAATCTACTGAAGATGTCGAGTATCCTAAATCAGACATTAGCGAAGGTGATTGTTAATTAAGCTATTGTACATGTAGACTATAATCAGATTAAAAGAGATTAGTCTGATAGTCGTACGTAAATGCCAAGTCCAGTCAATCCCTTTGGTGTGATTGAAGACCGCTAGATCAAACGTACAACAATACAAGTTTATAGTTTAGACTATATATACTAATCAAAGATAATGTACCTTTTCATATAACTTTAATACCCTGTAATGCTTTCGTGTGATCATCACAAAGGATCGCGGGGAGTGGACCTATTTATTTGAATATTCTGCTAACACTACAATATAATAAATTGGTAATGCCTAACAATACAGGGTATAGGTAAAAAGTGTGATATTGTAAAGTAGCCTGCTTTCTAATAATGCACCTATCAATATAATCCCCGATTGCCACAGATACTGGCTGAGGTGGGGGAAGGTTGGGATTTGCATCACTGAAAATTACAATTCCCCACCTATAGCTACTGCAGACTTCTCAACTTGGAACTTGAGTCAACCTTGAGGATCCCAGCAGTTAGTATCTATGCAGTAGACTTTAGTTAAGTCCTCCATCGGGTTATGATATTCTACTGCCAGGACAACCAGCCACACAAGAACAATTTAGCAGTCTTTTACTTAACTGTCAAGTATAATTGTAATTTCCACTTAATCTTTGACTTGGTGCTGCTATTTTGAGTAGCCCATTGGGGATGTTTCTGATAACCTGTCAGTGAGCATCATTGTTTAATCGACCACTTTAATAGCTAAGCCTCATCCCTAGACATATAAGCTGAAGTTTCCATGCCGTACATTCTCTATATTGTTACTAAAATTGTTGAGTGCATTGATCACAACGTGAGCAAGACGCCATCCGAAGCATCTTAGTATTAAAACACCTCAGTATTAAAACGTCTTTTATATAGTCATACAGTGGAGCCCGTAATGTGTGCCTACCAAAGATGACATGCATATTCATTTTAAAAGGAACTGTTTGAAAACGCATGACCTATCTACATGAGTGTATGCTGCTGTTTACCGCAGCTCATCATCCACCTATACTATTATAGCTACAAAGTGTAGTTAAGAACTTAATTTTACATACAAGCTTCTGAGCCTGCTCTGGAATCACGTGACTCGCCAAGTATTCATTAATCATTTGCTTGAAAAGACCATCTCCCATCAGTCTATATATAGCATCTTCATCCACAGAGTGTATCCACGTACAATAGCTGCTTCATAGAGTGACAGTCAGTCATCATTCTATTTTCTTCCTAATCCGCTTCAAGTTTCACGTTTATCCTCCATTTTTTCAAAATAGCATCACATGTTGCAAGTTGAGTGTTCACTATTTCAAAAAGTCTAGCCTTCTGATAAGCACTTGAAACATTTATAAGCACCTAGCAATCAATCACGTTGATGCTTTGATCAAAATACAGGTACTTGACCAAAATATTGATGAAATACTTTCGATTGTGGGTTTCAGTTTTGTTTTCTGATGAAAACCTTGATAAATTAAACCGTGATATCAAGGGTGTGACCTTGAGAAATTAGTACCTGACCGTGAGACTGAGAAGAAGCCAAAAAAAACTTGACTCTCACGTAGAGGTGTACCAATATGGGTTTTTGGCATGTACCAATATCCGATATTGATGTAACCAAAGAAGCTGATAACCGATAGTCGATCCGATATTTTTTGTATTGTATTAATACTTTACAGTGACCAGCACTGATTTGCATTAATATTTTAAGCAAACAAAAGTGTACATTTACCTTCCCTATAACAAAATGTGAATGTATTCATTGCTATACTCTAGCTACCTGTGGTGGTATACAGCTTGAGTTTCTATTGTGCAATCCAGACAATTAGGCACCCACAAACATTTTTATGTATACTCCCATGAAGCCTAAAATAGATATTTCTGCATTACTCCGCATTCTAATGGTTTGTGAGAAAGCTGGTACAGCAAGTTTCCTTGGTTATCCTGTGACCCTTCTTTTGTTAGCTACAAAGGTACTAACTGCTCCATTTGTAAAGACTGTGATAGGCTTTCCTACAACAAACACTAGAATCACGTGTATTTTCTCATTGGGGCGAGCCTGAGCGAGCCCCACACTAGCGAGTCGCCCACGTAACTTTCGTCTCAGCGACCATGCCCAAAAAACTACAGAAGAAATCGGAAAGAGACCCTGAAATAAACGGACTTACCGTGAAATAAACGGCGTAAATCACAGCACTTCCATATATGTTCGTCTCATCGACCATGCCACGGAGAAATATACGATGTAGATTACAGCACTTCCATATATGTTCGTCTCATCGACCATGTCACGGAGAAATATACGACGTAGATTACAGCACTTCCATATATGTTCGTCTCATCGACCATGCCACTGAGAAATATACGACGTAGATTACAGCACTTCCATATAAGTTCGTCTCATCGGCCATGTCACCGAGAAATATACGACGTAGATTACAGCACTTCCATATATGTTAGTCTCATCGACCATGTCACGGAGAAATATACGAAGTAGATTACAGCACTTCCATATATGTTCATCTCATCGACCATGTCACAGAGAAATATACGACGTAGATTACAGCGTATGAAACACGTGTATCAGCTCGTGAATATGAAAATCACCTAAGGTTGGCTAAATGAATGCAGAAGAACGGCTTAGAAGAAGGAGACAGCTGTACAGATTGAGAAGGGACCGAGAAACACCAGAAGAAGCTGAAGAAAGACGAAGGAGAAACAGAGAATACTCCAGAACAAGATATGCTCGGCAAAGGGACACAATCTTGCAGCAGAGAAGGCAGAATTAGTATGTACAATAATGAATCAGTCACACAGCAATAACATTGATTTATCTACATAATAATTTTGCTTATGGTTTACGTTGTGTTATCAGATTTGTATATGTACCATGCTAACATTGATTTTATTTGTTTTGATAGTGCTTCGAATCTCGGTACAGACACAAATCCTGATGTAAACATCAACGGATCACAAGATGCCGATTTGCCAGCATACAATGACCCTGCTGTTATTTCTAAGAAAATCTGCGGAGTTCACCATCCAGTTGAACACTGCATGACAATCAGTAGCTGGCTACCTAGAGAATTGCAATAGCTATAATGCAGTTAATATAGCATGCATATATTATACCACTTACAAACAGTAGCAAGATCTCATTTGAGCTATCTCTGTTTCATCACATCATGCTACCACGTTCACTTGAATATACACTCATCATCAACTACCTATTGCTGCTATGCATACTCCCATTAAATATGTTCAGGCTCGCCCCACGATGCTGTTTGCATCTGTCTAGTAGCGCTTGTTGCAGAGTGAACAATAAGCCACTGGTACTAATGAGCCACATAGAAAATTGGCAACGCATAATCCGTTTATGTACGAACTATTGCTACTGTATAAATATCGGTAGTGATATCGGTCCTTCTGCTGTTCTGTACTGATACCGATATTGGTAAAAAATGCCATTCGGTGGCCGATATTGTAGCCGATCCGATTATCGGTACACCTATTCTCACGGTGAAACTGAGAGTTGAGAGGTCTGCCTACTGGGAAAGTATTGACAATGCAAACCCCGACCAAGTCTCGACTTGCACACCACAGGGATACTGGGGCTAGGAAGGGATTTGTATGGTTGTGTGGCGTTGATCAGCAATGAGTTAGTTCGATGGTATGAATGTAGCAGCTAGCACCTGAGACAGTATGTCCTTCCTAAACTGAAAGCACACACTTTTGCTGCCTGAGTGAATTTCTTTAGTGAAGACAAATCCCCACTATGTCGGGGAAAGTTAGCTATCAATTCCCCGACCATTCCCCACCCTCAGCCCGTATCTGTGGTAGTCGGATATTAAATTGATAGGCGCATAACACAACAGCATGGCTCAGTTTTAGCCTTACAGATCTAGATGGCTCTTTGGTTCAGACCCTGCTAGACCCCGGCTGTTGTGGTGCCTTTGGTGCCTACCTTGTGCTATGAACCTGCAGAGTTTACTAAAGCTGGTTTTTGGAAGGTGAATAATTGAATATTGACCAGTTCTGTATTCCAAATGATGTCACGAGATAAAATGGCTGCGGCTATTTGGGGTATTCTAACAATTTCGAGTGATAGTTCCAATGGGGCTTAATAAAATTCAAATCACTATTCAACCCTGGAAGAAGATATTGACCTAAAACTAACAGGTACAGTTATAAGGGTATAAAATCTATTATCTAATGTGGGGTTAGAATTTTTCAGCTTGTTTTCGAAGTTTAGAAGAAACACTATTGTTTCTTAGCTGTAATGACATAACCCGGTAGTTTCACTTCGATATCTTGCTTGTTAGCCTTTATATCAATCTTCGAAATCTCGATCGCCATTGGTAATAATAGTTGAAAATATAAGTTGAAAATATAAGAGTCCCCCAAATAGAAAATTTGTAGATGTCATTTGGAATACAGTCTATTGTCTGATTGTAGATTAGCAGACATAATGGCCTGTTGGAAGACTTTGGGTGGTACCAAAGTGACCATCAACATCCTGCCTTACAACAACAGTTATTACAATCACATATTTATACATGCTTTGAGGTTATGTTATGATGTTGTTAACACTTGCCAGCAGGGGTAATTTATGGTTTACCAAGTGGGTGGGCAAAATCAGTTTAAAGGCTGAATAGACAACACTGGGATTAATAACTGATTTTTCCATACTGGTTCGCAACATGGCTACCTTGACTAGATGACTGGGTCTCTGTGTTCCACAGGGTTTTAGTTTCAAGCTTCTGATTCCCTGTATTAACACATTTTAGCCTTCTCAGAGGAGGTTGGCAGTGATTAGCCGCCTTTAGAAATTAACTACGCAAATGTTGATATTCTGGGATGTGTGGAATGTGTAACGAAGTGTGGCATTATTGTTTTCTTCACAAGAATATACATACCCGGAAGATACGTGACAAATAGAGTTATATAATTTTCACCTCGAAATCTAGGGTCTTTTTATAAAACAAATTGCATTATCTTAGTGCTTATAAGAAGTCCCTTGTCACTCCTACCATTTACTAGTTTTAGTATTGTAACTATTGAGGCTCATGTGAAATTTCAAGCCAAAATATGTATGTAATTAAGGTAATATTTTAAAGTAGCGCTTAAATCGCTACTGACCTTCTCTGTAGGCCCCTAGTACTGTAGGATAGCAGATGCTTAGGTCATTTGTGATTGGATCTGTGAAACCTGACATAATAGCGCATTTTCAAATTCTTAATTATAAATAGTTTTTATCTACACAGTCAAGTATATGCTTTGGTAAAGAGCTTCCTGTACTGATGAGAACTTGCTGTCCCTACAAAGAGCAATAATAGAAAGGTCGATTTGTACAGCAACAATTACAGGCACTGCCACATTGTTATAATTTACGAATGCAATGATATATAGATTTGAAACTTGCACTATCATACCATGTTTACCATGAATAGGTGGAATTAGTTTCTGGGTAAGTTTTTTTGTATATGTCCTTTGTTCAGCACAAACTAAGATGAAGTCAGTGAAGAAAGATTGACTGGCATGCTATCTCTCGATGTGACATAAACAAATGCTCATATATATCTTATGTTTCCGTTTGTCTGCTGCAATGAACTAAGGTATTCAAGATTAGGCAAATACTCTGATATCCATTTCTTTACAGTTAGAACTTTTCTTCACAAAGACAAAAAAAATTATAGGATTTTTTTAGTAAGATGCAAATATTTACTCATTTACACTGTTATGTAGGGCTCATAGCAGATATCTTAGTAAATTGTAAATTCATAAATGTCATCCCTTGCATTGTTATATTCTTGGAAGCATACTGCTGTACAAAGCCAAAGTTGTTTGTGAATAGTTTTCAGAACATGTTCGAATGTGCTACACAAAATGGCTAAAAGAACTGCTTGACTCATAAAAAATTCTTAAGCTTATAATTACTATGTAGTAAAGATATCACTTTAATTGTATATATCTCTAACCTTTAACCAAGGGTACTAATTAAATAACTAGTTATGCCAATATGTGGGTCACACCATGACTAGTATTCGAGTATAGTCCACGGTTTATGTTAGTAAATTGATGTCAAGTATAGGTGGGACCACTGTAGCATTGAAACTGGATCAGTACCACTGGCCTGGATGACTCACTGTCCTAACCAGGATGTAGTTTTATTTAACTCTTAAACCCGCAGCTGTTTTATAAAATGCAAGCACTGAAAATGCATAATCCAGTAAACTGGATCGCATGCATGCCTTGTAAAACTAAACTCTATAACACAAAAACTGTTAAAGCTAGCTAAAAACGACACATACCATCTTACTCACCATTAAATTTTGGCTTGAATGGTCCCATACATCGTTGCATCCATCCAACCCAGAGATACTCGCTTCACTTTGAAAGAGTAAAGGAACTATCTCCCCGTCTTCCTTCTTCACATAATGATAATGATGTACAAAAGGCCATAACTCGGCCGTACTTCGTTGTATTGGCTTTTGCTTGGTGTCATGGTACTCCTCACATGATGGCAATTCAGTTGATATATAGATATCACATGATAACGTCACTGTCGGATGAGCACATGCAATGATGATACGAACATGGAAGGACGCAAAATGATTCAGCGTGTCGTAGTGGGTGAGTTCCTTGTTTGTATGTTGAAAGTTTATATACATAGCTTACTCTTTGCCAATTAATAAAATCTATTTTTCAAAGCGATCAGATAAACGCTTCATGAGATATGCTTGTTTGTAACCACCTACATATATATATATATATATATATATATATATATATATATATGTAAATTGGCAAAGTATTGTGCGTTTTCAATTCGTTTTTATCAAATCCAGTTTTCTGGATTATGCGGGTTTAAGGGTTAAAACAGAGGTGTGCACAGATAGCTATTTGGGTACAATCTTGAGCAGTAGCCATGTATTATAGCAAAAATCATCTGTTACGGTAAGAGGTAACTGTGTAGGTATGTTTGGAAAACTACATTTTTTCGTACTAGACTGTTAAGCACCCTTGCACATGCCAACCATTGATAAGTGGGTGTGACTCCACGTAAGTTTTATAGATACTAACAAATGCTGGATGGATTGCTTTAGCTTGACCTATATATCCTTGTTTCATCACTCTTTTTTTGATCTATAATCACCATGTCAGGCCAAAAGGCTGGAAGACTATTGTAATGGTTTACTACATACCTGCCTTCTTGATGTTAAAGTTGCCAACAATGAGGGAATTGAAATGTAGGTATGTATACATCCACAGTTACTTCATTGGCCGATCCAGGATTCTATAAAGTGAGTCAAACTTGCTTGACCTGGACAAAATGTGGCCCGGGTCACTGGATCCAAGTAGGACCTATTAAATAAACTAATCAGATCAAATGAGGTCTTCGCGATATCTCTGTGCCCTATATGTTGTTTTTCATGCTGCATTCTTTACCACTATTGTGTGGTTTCTGGGATTACTATTAGGTACTTTGTGGTTATCTGTGTAAACAGTAACCAAGTTAAAAATGCCAAGAATATAGTTTCATCTATTGCTAGGCTTCTATATATTCTGATTGTAAACTGATCTATGACAGTACTGATGCAACTCTACACAGTGTAGACTATTTAATTGTAAAGTGTTAATTCTGATCATAAAGTTTCTAATAGAGCCCAGCATAGTATGATTACTACAGCTGCTTAGGTGGGTGATACTATGTACTACAACAAAATATGTGACTGTCTCAGCAAAAACCTGCATAGTTTGCACAAGCATATATACAGCTGTACTTTTTAAAATAAAAATGATATTATGCATGGTACAAACAAAGAAAATACATAAGCTTTAATCAAGCTATTATTCAGGGAAAAAAGTCTCGAATTGATTAAATGTTTATATCATCTTATTTTCTTGCTCATGGAAAGTTTGATTATCTTTGTTTCGTTCCTGTAGCCCTGCATGTCATGTGTGTTTATGTAGATGTAAACAAGTTTTTTGTCATTTCTGCATTTAAAACACCTTTATACTTATATGCACAAGTAAAAAGAAATTTGGAAATTGTACAAACTAGATGTATGCAGATTTCTGCTGAGATAGTCAGTAAAAGTAAGCCAGATGATTTATATCATACAGTACATTATTACTGTGTAGTAGGGATCATGGAGGTTTGGGTTTTCTTGTTAAAATTAGCACCCAATAACCAGCCTCACTTTACTTTTCCTTTATAACAGCGTGGTTAGGCATAACCAAGTGCAAAAAAAAATGCCTTCAGAGTGACCCAAAACCCTTCCAACAAGTTTCTATAGAATTTCCTATTTAACTGAACTATCTACGTTACTGCTCAAATGTAATGTCGTCTCGTGAGAGTGTGATCGATTATAAAGTTCACTAATTAAAGGGCGTGGCACCATTTTACTCATGATTTTTCATCCCAAACGAAATATGATGAATACTCGCAAGTGAAATGGATATCATGCCCTTTAATTAGCGAATTTTTTAATCACACTCGTGCATGAGCGGTACGTACTGTACTAGCTGACTAACTAACTGATTCCTTTAGCCAAACATAAGAACTACAGTTAACGCTACGGGCTTGATTTCTTCACTGTTTGACATTGCTTTGGCCCGAGACATGTATGCCTTTTGTGTCCCATTTCTTTCTCCACTACCACGTAGGTGTTGATTTACGAAAACACATGTACAGCTGGCTGTCATGAGCATCATCCATAATTTCCGTAGTGACTTGATTGATTACATAGGTGCTTCTCATAGTGGTTGTTTGTAATGTTGTATTAAGACTGAAAATGAAGCAGACCGACTATTCACTTCCCAGTAATTGATAGTCAGGGTGTATGTATAATCACATTTTCTATAGTGACTGGAATGATTGTAGAGGTGCTTTTTGTACTCTTCTTCATATGTAATGCTGAGAAACAAAGCTGAAAATGAAATGAAATAGCCACATTGCTTTCTAGTAAATTGATAGTCCTCGTTTCATTGCTTTTTACTCAGTATAAAATTTGTAATTTTTCTTTCACCTTTTAGCAATATGATGTGAATTCTATATAGGCTGCTAAGTGTGTGAGCCTGTCAGCAGAGTGGCTTTCATATCCAATATGTATTATTTGAAAAGTTTATGGTGTTGCATGTGTGTTGAAATGTAAGGTTTAGTTGCCATTGCTGGTATCACAGTGACCTCAAGGAAATAATGGAATGTACTGGCATATTTGAAATTATTGTTTTGACCATGGGCCAAGAGAGATTTTTGTCAATGTATCAGCAATTTGTTTAGTGTATTTCTCCACTACTCCATTGTAGGTCATCAAATATTAAACATTGTTTTATCAGCCTGCCTGCCTGCCTGATCACAGTCACAACACAGTCACTAGGCTGGAGGTCAAACGAAGCAGCACACAAACACCATTTTATGCCACTACAACAAACTTACCAGTAGCACATGCTGCTTGAAGTTCTGACATGTGTGTGTCCTCTGTACCTTTTGTCTTCAATTAGGCTAGTTGTCACTTTATTCATGCAACATGACTATAATGAGGAGTAAATTTTCTGTGTCAGTTCTTTCCTTGAGCAACATATTTGGACACCACGGAATTATTTAAAGCACTTATGCTACTGTAAGAGGTAGCTACCTATTATTTCATGAAAGGTTTGAAACCACGCCCATTAGCAATCTAGGTTGATTAATAATGATCGAGCACGGAGACCACACCTACTAACAATCTATTAACTTGAACACGATGACTTCACCACCTTATTGGTCTAGCTATAATAGCACGGTGAAATGACTCTGAAGGCATTATATAGATTGGTAATGCCTAATAATACAGGGTATAGGTAAAAGGTATGATACTGTAAACTAACCTTCTTTCTAATAACACAGCAGCATTGCTCGATTCTAGCCTTACAGGTCTACTCAAGAAACTTGTATACAGCAGTCATTCTAATACAACAGTCATGTATGATATTGTAATAGAACAGTCAGATGTGTGTAGTTGTATGCTATAACAAAACACTAAACAAGCTAGTATATATTTAAAAAATTAAATTTTAAAATGAAGTAGGGATCCAAGTGATAAAAAGTAGTGAAACAAGAGATGAATGATGGTATTACAGCATAGCTCAGTGGGAAAGCATTGAACAAAATAATTGTTATAACTGCCGATGTAGGGATTTTTTCACAGAGCTATGCTGTAATACCATCATTCACCTTTTGCTTCATTACTTTTTATTGCTTGGATCCCTACTTCATTAATTTCTAAATAAATTAGTTCGTTATTTGCTGACACTTTGAAAACCGTCTCTGTCTTGATGCTTTTGGGTAATTACCCATTATACTTAAATTATGCTGCTGGGACCTACTTCAGGTTAGAATCCAAGTACACTGTGTCTGATTGTTTGACAGCTCTATTAAGGTATACTTCTTTTTTAAAGAGGAAACCATTGTGAAACCATCTTAAGGATACTTACACTGTAACTTACAGATTTTTGTACACTGTAAACCGTCAGTGTGATATCCTATGACTTAACCATTATTCGTCCTACAGCATTAGTTATAGTGTGTAAATAACAAAGGTTTGCATTTTTATAGTATGTACACTAGTGTTGTTCCAGTATTAAGAAATTTGTTAGTATAGTACTGGTATTAGTATTTGACCTTGACTTTCAATGATGGTAAGTACTAGTATTACTTTTGGCATGAAAATTTTCAAAAGTAAGTGTTTTAAAATATTTACTACCAAAATTTGATTTAGTAAAGTATAAGGTCACCAAAAGTAGTAAGTATACCGTACGCAAGGAAATTTTGATGTAAGAAAAATTTGACGAATTTGACGAATAAAATGTTGACGAAAATCAAGAAATTGTAGGCAAAACCTGTACTTTTAAGGGCGCTTATAAACATTTGACGAATTTAAATTTGATGAATTAAACTGATTTGTCAATTCGTCAAATTTTTTAATGTCAAAATTTCCTTGCGTAAGGTAGTTAGTACATAACATAACCAGTTATTCTGAATATGCCGGTGCAATCTACAGATTTTTTTGAATAAATATTCCTGTCTAAATTTTTCTGCATTAGTCTGTTTCTCTTCCACTAGTAGCATCCCCACCAGTTGAGAAAATGTGTTCTATAGGGGCAGTTGAAGCTGGTACTGCTAAAATATCAGGCTATTAAGGAGCTATTACTGGATAATGCTTCAGTTTCCCAACCCAGTAATCTAATGGATCCATTCTATGCTCTTCAATGGTTATTCTGGCATCCAAATTCCAAACAGTTACAATGAACTCCAACAGTTCCAGTTATCACTAAATTTATGCACTCTGTATTAGATAGATCAAACAACATGAGCAAAGTGATTATTGGAGCCTAAGCACAAAAAAAAACACTTTTAAGGTTCACCTACTTGTGGTGGCTTTGAAAAGAAATCTTCACAGTTCATAGAACTCAGCTGGAATAAATGAATGAGTCACTTATACAATACTTACTAAATCTTGATGAAGCAATTATGAGTAAAGAGTGAGTATTTAGTATCTAACCATCCCTTTACTAAGGTATTGAGTATCTCTTTAGTAAATCATCCAACATTTGGTACAGTATTAGTAAGTAATACTAACAGAAAAAGGGCTATACTTTTCCAAAGTAAGTATTAGTAAAAGTGTACTGGAACAACACTAATGTACACGTGTACAACATGTTATATATTTATGCCTGATAACAAGATTATAATAGTGCATAGCTTGACACTGCTATATTTGTTTTGTCACATACAGGAATGATGCAGAGTCCAAAAGTGTGTGGCGTTTTTTATGCTGCTCCATATTGTGCCATATCACTGTCCATTGTTCTCTTGTTACTTAACATGATACTATTTGATATCAGTCCCATGTTTTCTGATTATCAGTATATCAGTAAAATTAAGAAAAGATATCCATCTGCTAAACCATCTTTGGACCCACTTGACAACATGGTAGGTGTTGATCAAATTCAGGGAACCGTTTCAGAATTCTCTGATAAGACAATGATATCTTCTCTTCAGCTTATGTCATTGAAGATTTATGTGTATAATTTACCTGCTCGATTTAATAATGATTTGCTCAAGTCAAGACCCAGTTATAGCAGCAAGTATGATTATGATGAAACTGGTTGTAGAACTGAAGCAGCAATACACAACTTCCTACTCACAAGCAATCATAGGGCACACGGACCTACCAAGGCTGATTTCTTTTATGTCCCAGTATATGGCTTGTGCTACCATCAATCTAACATTCACACAGATAATAACCCATTAAAACTATATCAAGAGGCTCTGGCATATATAAAGTCTCATCATCCGTATTTTAATATGTCATATGGAAGAGACCATGTGTGGAGTATTTCTAGTTATGCATTAAAGAAAGCAAGTCATCATCTGTGGCAGATAGAAACTAAAAACTCTATAATGCTGTATTATGGTGTTCAGTCAATTAAGGCCCTTGAGTATGTACCACATAAAGATCTAGTAATTCCTCCAGATTTAAGCAGATATAATTTTACACCATGCTATGAACTATCTTTACAAGCACGACCAAAGCGTAGATATGTGGTACACATGGCAAGCTCTTCATTTGGTTTATATCTACCTAATAGGGTGCACACGAACAGTTCAAAGAAAATGTATTATTTTCGACAATTGTTACTATCAACAAAAGTAAAAATTTCTTCTGTTAAATCTAAATCTGTGATTCATGACATGATGTCATCAATATTTTGTCTCTGCCTCCCAGGTTCTCACAGTTGGTCAGAGATGTTTTACTTGTCTATTTTGTCAGGCTGTATTCCTGTATTATTTGGAACTGATACTGAAATAGCTTTCCAAGGCATTGTTGATCCTTCCAGATTCACTGTACAGGTCCGCCTTCAAGACATTGACCAATTGAAAGAGATACTACTAAGTATCAGTCATGAACATGTCACATCGATGCAAAATGAAATGGAAAGAATTTGGAAGCTATTTTATTATGGGTCAAGTGGAATGGCCAAAGAAGTAATTATCAAGTCATTGGTTAAAAGAAAAAGTGACAAGCACGTACATTATCACTATTATTCTACTGCAAAATTTCCATAGTATAACCAGTGCATGTATAGTTCATACACATGTTGAATGATTATACCTATAATATTTAAGTTAAAAAAAGTGCAGGTATGGATAATCCCATCTATTGGTTGAAATACTGATACAATGCTTACACTGCACTGCACAGGTGATGTGCAGTTTTCATCCTCTATGAACTGATGTGATCACAAACCTGCATATATGTACAGGCAACTTTACATGCCTGTGTAATCTTTTATACTGATGCATGTGGTGAGATATTTGCATTTGGGTATAAACTCTGGTTTGAGATATCATGCAAAAACTGTGCAGAAAATTAGAAATTACACGCTATAATTATTGTATACAGATGAATGCGATACTTTGTAATGCATATAACTTAAAAGCATGCAGCAAAAGCATACTAGCATCAAACATCATGAGCTGTCTAGAAGGTAACTCTATACTGTATAATCTACAACATAGTTTTCGTAAATCAAGGTCATGTGAGACCCAGTTAGTATTGCTTCTCTATGATCTATCATATAATCTTGACCAGGGTGTACAAACAGATAAAATTTCATTAGAGTTTGCTAAAGCATTTGACACAGTCCCTCATAGAAGACTACTTTATATGGAATTCGAGAAAAAGTGCACTCATGGATAGAATCATTCTTAACTAGTAGGCATCAAAATGTTGTAGTAGAAAATTCTTGTTTGTCTCAGGCCGATGTGGCATCCAGTGTCCCTCAAAGAACTGTTCTGGGTCCAATACTTTTCCTGATATTCATAAATGATTTACCTGATAGCATTACGAATAGTACTTTGAGGTTATTTGCTGACGATTGCATTTTGTATAAACCTATTCAGACACGGAATGACTGCAGGAGTTTACAAGAGGACTTACTAATAAGCAATGGGAAGCCACTTGGCTGATGACATTTAGTTTTCTTATGACCACATCATTGGCTATATAAAATACAAAATACTATTTGACTATACCTTACGCTTATATTATGGTATTCCTCTTTCTAAGACTGATCATTTGAAATATCTTGGTGTCACTATACAGAGCAACCTAAAATGGTCTTCAAATATTTCTGAAGTTACTTCAAAAGTAAACAGAACACTTGGTCTATTTAGAAAAAACCTTCGAATGGCTACAAAACATATTAAAGAACAATCACACTTGTTAGACCTCAAATTGAGTTTCAGCATGGGTACCATGGTTACATGAAGGTATCAATAATTTAGAAAAACTTCAATTACCAACATGTTATCAGTGTGTCAAATATAATCCAAAACCTTCAGTGGGACAGCTTAGAAACTAGAACTATGATAAGACTGCAGTTATTTTACAGGATTATGAATAACCTAGTATCACTATATCCAACTCCTATTACTTATATTGACCCTCCATACCCAAACAGTTGATTTCATCATCATCAAAGTATTTCTCTACCCTTTTGTTGAACAAACATTTACAAGCATTCATTCTTCCCCAACTCAATTCAATTATACGTCAATATATAGTCGAATCTGAAAATTATGATAGTTTTGTAAATAATTTATGTATACATATACATCAATGATACATATCTGAAATTGTATAGTTTTGTTCTTAATCATACAAATTTGTAAATATAGTTTAGTTTGCTTTGTACTGTTTATTGTAGCTATAATTTTTGATTCTTTTTTCCCCCTTTTTCTTATCTTCTGTACAGAAGTTTTACACAGTAAGGATTAATAAATAAATAATACAAGATCATGAAAATCTGTTTTATATATACATGCATGCATTTTTGAATACTGCATGTAGATGATCTCCTTTGCTGCACAGTTGAAGCAGATAACAGGAAAATGCTAGGCTATATTCAAGTATGATGCTTTGAAATCTGAGAATAATAGGTTACAAAGTGACATTAACGGATTAAGAGTTGAGATTGAGCAGCTGAAAATTGAAAAGCAGCAGTTAAAGGTCAAATCGGATGGCTGCAGGTTCGAGGCTACCTAGGTCCAGTCATGGATTTTTTCTCCTTTCTCCAACTTTTCAAACACACCTAATGTAGCTAAAGTCTTTGAGCAGGCTGTAGGACCAGGTGTCCTACAGACCTTCAGCACTTGTGCTGTAAAGCATTAATAATAATAAAAAAAAATCTTATGTTTAATATGTTAACTCTTTGTAAATAATATGAAGATTTTTTGAAACTACTGATATAGCTATAGGAAAAATGGCGTGTATACCTTTTACTGTGTATACTAATTATTAATTTTTATCTATTATTAATCATAGAATCAGCAACACACTATCTCATCTGATTCTTTAAGAACATCAATAGCCTTTGAGTGGAAAAGGGGAGCATCTGTACCAATGGACCCCACAGAGACATGTGCATTCCGCACCGCACTGTTGCTGAATGGGCTTGTATATGTTGGAGGAGGCAAGGCATTTTGTGGAAGAGTGGGATCCTTTGAGATAGATTGTTATCGTGTGTCAAAGAATTTGTGGAGTATACCCATCCCTACTCTTTATTGCTTCTTTGCCATGACAGCACTTGAAAATCAATTCATTATTGCTGGAGGCAAAGACAGCAAAAAGAAAAGGGCAAACAAAATATTCTATTTGGAGAGAAATGAGTCCAAGGATATATGTAGGATGACTGAATATATTTGAATGCCTAGAGCAAGAAGTATGGCTACTGCTATTGGTTATCAGGGACAGCTGCTAGTTATTGGAGGCTATGATGACAAAGAAAATGTTTTGGCTTCCATTAAACTGTTTGACAGTATCACTAGGCAGTTGTACATGTGATAACTTAATTACCTAGCTGTGCCACATTATAGGCTACAACCTGTAGACAACACCCTGTATCTACTAGGAGGGGACAGTCAAATGGCATGTCTTCTGTAGCAGTATTTAGTGCTCCATTGGACACTCTACGTCAACACAAACCAAAGTACTCCATGGTTGTGTTCAATTCCTGATACTGTTCAAAGTAGACATCTGCTTGCAATAGGTGGATGTATAACCTAACAAATTAATACTTTATACTACTTACATTTATTTGCTTAACAAAGATGGTCACTGCTGGAAAACAATTGGAAGTCTCCCTTTTGCAAGAGCAGCATCAGCTAGTATAGATGGTAACAAAATAATTGTGATGCGAGGAAGACAATAGCTATTGTAATACTGCGTGGATAGACCATTGTCAGTAAGATAGAGTAAATACATGGGTTTGTTGTAAATATATTACTACAGCTACTGTTTATGACTGTATCCATCAAAACCCTACCTGTTTGTGCAAAATTATGCAATTCTATATAATCTGATAATCACTCATAGATATGGAATTCTTACAGATCCAGTCACATAATGTTTGTCACAAAATAATAGCACTGTAGTGGGTAATTACCTGTGTATTTTTGTATCATGCACTTACTAACTTTGGTAAATTTGGTAATAACCCATCTTGACCAAGAACTGTCATATATTGTGCACCATATGGCTTTGTTGTAGCTTTTATAAAGCAACAATAATTTCTTGTGACTATACATGTATATATACTACTTGGTGTATGTGTGGCAGTTACAGCTAGGATAAGTACATATTTATGCAGACAATACATTTGCATTTTGTATCAACTAGTTATGCTAAAACATGTAGATGTACAGCATGTGTTAACACTCATTTATGTTTAAAATTCTTCAAGGAAAGATTCTTGTAAAGGAATGTAATTAGAGTTATGCTCATTGCTGTTAGCTTGAAAACCAATGTTCTCCTTTTGACTAACATAATCTGCAAAGTATTTCTTCAATTTACTTGTTTCAAATTTTCTTTCAAGAATTAAGGTGGCTTTCTTATGCCATTTGGCATGATTGACAACATTGTTGATGTGACCAAGTATCACAAGGCAGATCAAGAAAAATACCATGGAGCCCAAAATGTTCACAGCTATGCTCACAGTACCATACCCATAAGTGCTTGGGTATGAATACAGGGTAATTACTGACAACAATATAAAGATTCCTGTCAGTGATAAATCTAACATGTTTATGATTGGGTTTTTAAATGGACGAATGTAAGCTTGCAGAATTGCTGATATTACAACAACTACAATAGTTGACAGCAACAATGCTTCTTGGTAAGCAAATATAATACTTTCCACACCAGATAAATATATCAGTATAATTAGTCTTATCCCAAGCCAGTATCGATACTTGTCTTTGTATGGTGCATAAAAACAGTCAAGCAGAGGGAAAAAATAGCTCATTTTCTTGGATCGTAAGATGATCTTTGGAAAAGTGGATGCTAAAGCAAATGGTACTACAAATAATAGTAAAAATGCTAGGGCAATCAATAACAGTACAGCATGCCATCCTTGTAAATATTCTAAGTTAGGATCAGGTTGCCATGCAATAAGATGTTCATCAGTGTTATAGTTACTTTCATTTGAAGCATAATGAATCTTTGTGAAAGAAAAGATGTTGACAGTTGTACGAAGCAGCTTTGAGTAGGACATTAAAATGAGTGTAACAAGAACTGGAACAATTGAATATGGTGAAGATTTTCTGCGACGAAAATAGCATTTTCCAGTGAGTACAAAAAGCAAGATAAGTAGCCAAAGATAAACAGGAAACACAAATTGCAGTCCAGTTTTAGCAATTTGAGGCATCTCATCAAAGAAACACACCTCAAATCCCAAATCCAGATTTACAAGGGAAAAGACCACCCTCAAAAATGAGAACTGACTTGTGTTAAAAAACAGCTCTTCGTTGATACTAATAACATTGCAGAAAAATATAACTCCATTAATGGCTCCAACTGCTACTGTCAGTCTTAACATTAGCAACAACATTACTAAAGTTATTCCCAATATACTGTAGAGAACAATAGTGGCCAACCAAGCATTGCTGCATCTCTTACAAGAATTGGACCCAAAAACTCTACTGAGACCATTAACACATGCACCGCATGATCTTCCTGCATGATTGTTAGTGCACAAAATGTCAGTATCTGTCAGATTAAAAATACGAATCTTTCTATTACAGTAAGTAGGTAAACACAGCACTGCATGCTCCACTTTGTTACCATTCAGAGATAACCATGATCGAATCTCTTCACGTGTAATATGACCAGATACAGAATTGCACTGAAAGTAGGCTTCAACTTCCCTAAAGAACCCACCACAGTCACATCCATATAGTACATTTTCATTTTGGACACTAAATCCAACTGGACAATCACTGATGTTAATGCGATACTCATATTCTACTCCTCTTATTAGTGATAAGCTTAAGATTCCAGATTTTGGAGGTTGTGCTTGTGTTCCATAAATTGTAAACTCTGCATAAGTACAAGTTCTGTTTTCAGTTACAAATGAACGTCTATTTTGACCTTCAGCTAATTTTAACATTCCACCTGTGGCATCTGCTGAGTAAACATTACTGTATAGAGTTTCAGTACTACCAACAGATCCTACCACATCTATTCCAACAAAGCTAATATTAAATGCCAGTCCAAAAATGATAGGTAGTCTTAATTCAAGTGTGTTATTATAACTTGCAGTGATGCAATATACAGGATCATGGATGCCATTTTCATCACAAGGACATGGTAAACCTGCAGTTACAACAACATGATCATTTGTTGTATCCTTGGGACAAAGTTGAACAATTCATGATACACGGTAGATCTTGTACCATTTATTGGAGGTGCATTCAAGTCAAAATTATATTGAGTGATAGTGTCTGGACACCAAGAGCAAATATAGAACACAGTAGCAAAAATTGACTGTAAAGAACTGGGTGTGCCAGCAGTATTGTTTTCAAATGTTACATTAATATTTAAAAGGTTAAGGTCATCAAGAGAAAATATTGGATTCATGTCACCTGTTCCAATAAACTGAATAGGACAAATATCCTGTGACTGAATGTTAGTAGCAGTAAAGAACACACTGATAGCACCACCATAAAATCTTGCATAATTGTGGGCAAATAATATCTGTGCATTTTTGTAAATGTATGTGACAGTGTTACTAAGATGGAATACACCACCATAAAATCCACTGTTGTGCATAAATGTTGTGTTGCCTGATATAGTCAGAGAGGAAAACCTGCCAAAGAAAACTGTTGGCTGGTTATTCAGAAAGTTACAGTGATGACTGCAATTGAGAATAATGTGAGAATTTTCTGCAGAAAGTACACCTGTTACATAATCACTAGAATCATATTGTAAAGTAGCACTAGGTGAAACGTTATTTTCAGCATTTATATTGATTAAATGGACAGTAAGTCTACCTGTTGATGTTGATGCACCAAACCTACTGTCGATGACATACACAGCAGAACCAGCATTAGCTATATTGCCAATAAAATTGCAATCTTCTATCCTGATAACCAATGAAACAGAATCTGAAGATATTTTCTCAATGAGAAAAGCTGCCCCTAATGTTCCTCCAATGTTTGTGAAATTGCATTTCAATACATCCAATGCATCAACCATAGTGCTGGTCATGTTTGTGGTGAAAGTAGAATTTATCCCTGGAACATTCCTCAGTTTAAAGTAGTAATAAGTAATTCCTCCCCTTGAACATTAACCCATATGCGGTATTTAATGCAGCTCTCAATCCATTACTATCGCTAAGTAAGCAACTGTCAAACACAGTCCTACTTCTGATACTAGAAACAGATATTATGACTGCACTAGCACTAAGAGTCCCTTGATTATCAAGAAATGAAGTGTTCCTAATTAGTGTTCACTTCAAAAAGATTTTGTAGGTAGTAAATGGCAACACATCCTGCTCCTTGTAATGGAATGGGAACACGATAATAACCAGTTTTGATTACATCAGCAAGAATATTGAACTGCCTGACTGGGAGAAAGTTTCTGTTGTTGACTGATCAATTCTTAATGTAGTATTGGCATCACTAATATTGCCGATTTCAACGTCATCATGATGGAAAAACAGCATTCCACTTCCCGAACAAGAAAAATCAGCATCATTATTATGGTAACTGTAATTCAGACATTTAGGATCATTTTCAAATGTGGTATTTTTAATGTGAACATTAGACAAAGTCACTTCTCCTATTGCATTAAATACAGATAATCCATAACCGAGTGTATTTAGCATTGTAAAATTAGTAATGGCCACATTTTTGACATGATAAAACATCACAGCAAATCTAAAACCATTGCCAAAATAAGCCGCAGCAACTATTTCCTGAACTATTTGATTGATAATCTGATTTACTACATCTCCACACTTCACCATCTGAACATTACTGATGACAATATTTTGCACCCTTATGAAAATTATGCGAAATGGTTCACTACATTCAATTGTTGTAGCATTGAAAATATTACCAGTGATAGTGATTTTTGTTTGGTTCTGTAGCAGACAAAATGGTTGATGCTTAAACTGGTAATGCCCTGGTGAAAGGTTAATATCAAATGTAGAATTTGAGGTCAGGCAATAGTACAAGAAATAGTCTAATGGACCATAACAGTTTCCTTCCCTGGAGGTTTGATTGGGATAGACTGTAATGGAGTTAGCCCAAGTATCATTACAAGTAGTAGTAGAATGCTTGTTTCCATGTCTGATGAAATAAAGATATACAAATAAACATTCATACAACCACACACACACACATGCGTGCACGCGCGCACGCACGCATGCACACACGTATGCTTGCACATGCACACACACACACACATAATATTATAGATAAATTACATTGGCTAACAAACTACAAAATTTAGAGACCTGAAAATCATGAATGATACATCAGCTCAATATTACTTGTGATTGAATCTGCAAAACTCAGTGTGTGTGGGTGTAGAACCTTGCGTGGGATGATCAAAGCCGGTTCTATAAAAGCCATACAAAACACAACTGTTCTATTATAGAACACTTTGATAGACCACAGTTCTACATAGTATAGAACTGCCAGGCCTATTTTGCAGGCTAATAGCCTGCTTTGAGTGAACGATTACCCAAATCTGGCCAGTACAACCAACCAATCAACCAAGCCAGCCTAGGTTAATAGCCTGTGCTGCACTGGCCAACCAGTCAACCCAACCAGTCAATCCAACCAGTACGGGTATAACAACTAGATTTATAGACATACTTGAAGATTTCAATGATGGTTGCTTGTAGTCAGCAGCAGCAAACGTTCCTACTATGTTGAGTCCTAGCAACATCACGGAAATTTGCTTATTAACTATTAAGTACCACAATTGAAAATTTTTAGAGGACGGACTAGACTCATCAACATCTACCAAATGATTAACAAACACCAACATATTAAGCTTCTTCCAATATCTGAGATCAAGCTCGTCTTACAGCTCTCTCTCTCTTTCACTCATCTGGTGCTAGTAGTGGGTGGCTGAAGGCTATTCCCCAAGTTTCTCTTGCTCTGGCTATTCCTGGGCCTGAGTTTATTGGTGGCCTTCATTTGTGGCTTGGGATTCCTCTTTTTTCCATTATCCCCACTATGCATGTGCCTTGCTTTCGTGACCAATTTGGTGATCACCTTCTAGAATGTTCTCATGGTCCCATGAGAACTCATCACCATGATGCTCTAATTGGTATTGTCTATCATGCTCTATCCCAAAGTCATCCGGGAGTTTTAAAGGAACAACATGTTTCTTTTGAGGACCGTTCCCTTCCAGATGATGTGTACCACCCTGATTTTCAGTATGGTCGACCTGCTTACTCTGATTTATCAGTTCGTAGCACTACCCAGCCATGTCACATTTCTTACTCTTCTAGTGCTGGAATTGTTGCTGAAACTGGGGGGTATATAGCCCTCAAACCACAGGTAAGTATATATATACACCTACCTGGGAACAGGTGAGTATATATACTCACCTGTGTTTTGAGGTACGTGACACCAATGCGTGTCATGCCTATAATTTTACAGGCTAATAGCCTGCGGCTGGCACCACAGGACAGACAGTTTGGCTGATACAGTGCCTGCCTCACAAGCAGTTGTTGTGGTTAAGTTATGGATTCACATATCATGGTTTTTGTTTTATTCTATATAGTATACCTTTGGTGCACACTTTCCTTTTTGATTATGCGTAGTTTAGTTCATAGTAGTAAACCTATCCTGGTATTTATAGCATGTGGGGATTATTTGGAAAGTATATAGCATATTTGATAGACTCAGAGAAGGCCAATAAAATCACCATAAACTTTAGCTAGAGTTTGTGTAAATTCACTGTGAGTGTACATGTAATTGTTGTGACTGGATTTTAGAAAACAAATTCATACATCATTAGTTTTGAGATGAACAATCAAAGAAATCAAAAACTTGTAGCTATAACTTGCCACAGGTGGTGAATGTGCATATGAAATTTCCCACCAAGTAAGGTAAAAAATCTGACAAGATGGATGAGAAGTGGTATCACAAGTGTACACAAAGAGGTGGAGGGTAGGGGTAGTGGGGTGGGTGACAGATATAGACCTCAAAATGAAGGAGCACCACAATTGAAGTTTCAGACACAAGGTTTACAGAGCCATACTGTTTCCTTAGTGGCTGGTATGCAGCAGAACCAACACAGAAAACATTTGGCCAACTGTAACAGGCCATCCACCAGTGCACCACTGATTCTTGTCAAGCCAGGTGTTTACCAAGGCCGAAACACCACCAGTACATTTACGTGTCAAATAAAGGAGTACGCTTAGAATCTAATTCTGGGATTTTTTTCCTTACTTTGGCTCCTTTTCTGTTACACCTTATCAGTCATTAAGTCAAGTCATTAGGTCTAAGTCCTTGAAATTAGGTTAGGTAATCCTAAGGCTGCACCACATGTTGCTGTCAGACCTTCAGTGCTGGTCACTGTAAAGTGCTAATAATAATAAATAATTCAACAACAAACTATCATGGCATGATCACATTGACTACATCTGCAATAAAGCAAATCAATTGCTTGGTTTTCTAAAATGAAATTTACATACCCATTTAAACAATACAATTTCTATTAAATATCGTTGTGCCATGTGGGATCCACACCACCAAAAATACATCTCTAAACTCCAACACTGAGCAGCTTGTTTTGCCTGAAATAAACCTTGGAACAGACACCACCATGACAGTGTCAAACTAACCATCTCTTTAAATATGTAGAAACAAGCATGCCTTACCCTACTGTACAAGATAGTAAATCATTCTCCCAGATCACTGACTGTCAACATTAAATCAAACTGCTACCCAAGTCCATCATGATTAGAAATTACAGTCTTCAGTCAACACTTACCTCACCCACTTTGTAATTGTAACTTAGCACTTACAAGGTTGTGTATAATCTTATAGTGATTGCTTTTAGTTGATTTTGATGATGTGCCAATTTATTTAAATACTTTTTAATGCAGGAAAAAGGCTCTTTAACATGTATTGATCTGCAGCACAGTTTTTTTGAACCACACCCATTTATTGAGATTGTGTGTTTTTGTCTTGTGGGCATGATACATGGAACCTCGCCCATTATTATCAATGGGTATGCATGAATCCATGCCTTTTTCGGATCCCAAATTAATTGATCCATTACATACATAATTCAATCCGGGTCAGGCCCAGATATTCTATAAAGCGGATAATTTCAACCATGAAAATGACCAGATAAGTAGCCAGCTTACTGAATCAGACAGACAAATGAATGCACTGACTGAAAATCCACAAGGCAGGCATTTCAGCACAAGAAGCTAACATGCATGCCTCATCCTTCTGTCAGTTTACAACATAGCATGCAACACCAATTTATAAATTATAAGACAGTGAGAGCATTTTGCAAATTCTCGCCAGCTGGTATTTTTTTAGCAAATCGCCAAATATTAGCTTTGCCAATATATATTTGTTTTATGGTAAATCACTGAGTTAACCATACCACCTAGAAAAGATGACTCTTAAAACCAGTTTGATATAATGTTGAGGCTTAAAACCAAAAGTATTGTAATCTTGTGTGGCCAGACTGTTTTGCCATTGCATAGAGAAAAAGGGGCTGTTCCAGTTCAAATACCCGTACTTGTTCTGGACACACCTCCAAATGTGGCATCGCACATGCTAATCATCGGTAGACCATATTGAATCACATATCCATACTGGCCACAACTGGGATCATTTAAAAAGTCTGGGTATTTAAACTGGATCAGACCATTTTTCTCCCTACCCAATAACAAAGGGAAAAAAGCGATCTGGTCATGTGAGACTAACAGTATTGTAGTGTAACTACCCATGCACTGGTGGTTAGTTTGCCTGATGTGTAGTCCTATTCAGATCAGCTTTATAAAATCTAGTCAGAGAATAAGCCATCATTAAGATACACATACAACATGCAACTGCAAAAAGCAGAGTACAGACAATGCAAGGAAGATAATAAATACATAACTATAGCACACAAACAAGACAAATGTTCCAATCAGGACAATCTTACACGCCAAAAATATTTGTTGAGAAATGCTGATTACTGATTTTGTGAGCAGCTTTAGCTATATACAGCACAGTTCCATTTTATAATTGTCTGCATGGATATTCCCCCCTAATTTACTTTTACAATTGATTAACCTTTTATTAATTTTGTGGCTTACTTTCTACTTGGATCACAGTGGCGTAGCCAGGAAAATATTTTTACCGAGGCAAAGTTTATTCATTTAAATAATTGAGAGGGTCAGCTTCTGACTCAACTGATTCACACACACTTTCAAGATTGGGTGGTACAGCATTTACAGATTGACTCTCTGTTTGGATGGAAGAAATTGTTTCAGAAGACTTTGGGCATTTTCTACATGTCATAAGTATCCAGCTTAGTTAATGCTACAGTATATGCATACCATGCTTCAATTTTTAGACTAGTGTAATTGCACTCAACATAAAAACTGAATCAGACTACTCCGGAGATATTTTGAGTGATCAGGCCATCGTGGACTGCAATGGTAGTCATAGTCATGCACACTACTTTTTCAGCATTGATTTGCTGTGATGTTTTAAGTCAGAGCTTATCTCTTTGATGTGATGTTCAACTGCATGTGCTAATTATGTCAAGCTAGTGAGTCTAGGGGCATGCTCCCTTAAGGAAATTTTTGAAAATATATGCTTTGAAATGGCTATTTTTGTATTGTAACTGATAATATGTGATATAGCTATGCATGATCAACTGATTAACATAAATGTAAATGATTTAGACCAAGCAGTGTAATGAGAACAGTGGCTATAATCTGTACTGAATGTTCTATTAGAGTATATTACGATGACTGCTCTATTAGAGTATCTCGATCTTTTTACAAACTCAAGTAGCTGAAAAGTGATCCATTCAATGCCGGGCTGTGTCACCAAGGGTTCTGGCCCTGCTTAGTACTACAACCATAGATACTTTTTTGTGTGGTACAGTAATGCTGTCTAGTAATGTTTGAATAGAAAATCCTCAGGCTTGCTCAGCCTGTTCAGTTGAGCATTTTTTACCGAGGCAGCCCGGCTGCCTCGGTTGCCTCAATGGTAGCTACGCCACTGGGATCATATAAAAGCAATAGTGTAGGCTATAGATCTAGAGTATTAACTTACTTTTAAACAAAGTCTGTGATGCAGAGGATATCCAATTGTGTAGCTAAAGACACTCGACTTGTCTGAACAATGAAGAAACTAACGCCCAATAAAACTCACGTGCATGATTGGGCCCGCCCACCCGCTTATATGGCATTAAGCACGAGACACTACAATAGAGCTCTGTAACCTCGCCGGGGTTCAAAGTTTGGAGATTCTCCTGCAAAACTTGAAGCCAGCGCCGGGCTGGCGATTGATACAGTGTTTGTGAACTGATACTTGGAGTTGCGCGTCAACTGATACCATCCACACAGCCGCGCGCACACGGTGTAGCTACGTAAGTTGACCTTTAATGCCGTACGGTAAATCTGTGTGTAGGATATCTGGTAGCTATACCAAGCTACAGGAGGAGTACCCGGCGCAGCTAAGAAGTGATGGCGGCTAAAGTGCCTCGCATTGCGCATGAGCCTGTCTCATCATAAGCTTGCGGTCACAGTGCTTTTGGAGCAGTCTATTGTTGGGCGTGGCCTGAGGAGGTACTACACGTTAGGGGTGGGCGATCCTAGAAAAATTTGCTTCGATACGATTCCAAGTACTTTAGTCATGGTATTGATGAGTATCGATACCGACACTGAGTACTTGTGATGTTTGTGCTTACTGAGTAGCCCAGGGGCGGATCCAGGAGCTGGCAAGGGGAGGGGCACAAACAGGCTAAGTTGTAAGTGGTTGGGGATAGATTTTCTAGTCCATGCAGTGCTGCATTTTTGAAGTAGCAAAATAATCACCTCTAAGTAGTGTCTCACTGTTGATTTTTGCCATTTTGGTCTTTTCAGATGATTGTGAAGTCTTAAAAGCTGTTTAAAGGCTCTGAATGTCTTAAACAACAGCAACACGGTAATTATTTTTAGAGGCGCTTAGTACGTACGAAGGGATGGGTGAGAATTTCACAGTTAGTATGACTTTGGTTCACTTTGGTTTTGTAATAAATGCTAGTAAAATGTGCATATTTTATAAGTTTCTTGGCCTGACAGTTTAGTAGCTATTTTAATCAGAAGTACATATGGCTGGCTCAGAGGAGGTTGGACGCGATTTAAGCGCCCCTGAAACAAATTATGCAAAATTCGTTTTATTGAAGAGGTTTATACATGGATCTCAGTTTAATTTGGTAAAGTATCATTGTTCTGATTATAGAGTACGTACGTGACAATTCTGGAGAAGTTCTACACACCAAACCGCAACTTATTAATTTCACCCCAATCACCAAGCGCTTTTACAAAACAAAGTACATCACCTTGAAGTTTACGTGAAGCACCATCCGATTATCTAATCAACCCCAGTCAACCCCATCGTTTTTCAAATTTGTACTAGGACTATTGAGGGTCACGTGAAATACCAAATAAAAGAATGCAATTAAGAGCAATATATTTATATGGCGCTTAGAGCGCGTCCAACCTCCTCTGTGGCTGGCTCTTCCACAAGATGAGGGGGAGGGGGCATTTGCCCCAAATGCCCCATCCTGGATCCGCCATTGTAGCCTCACAGTGCTGAAAATTTCTCAGTGACTCCGAGCGAGTGATTTGCTCGGTGATGACTGGTGGGTTGGATAAAGCTTTCATTATAGCACAGTAATGGCTGAAACATGCCATTTTTGGTGTTTGCATCTGTAGCTAACACATAAGTTGCTAAACAAAACATCACGTGATTATTAAGTATCGAAATTTCCGATTCTTCATAAGAAGCACTCGATACCAAAGTATCAGATATTCTGGTATCAGTATCGATATCTTATTACTTGTATCGCCCACCCCTACTACAGGTGGTCCACTTTTATTCAAGACAAGGTGTCTCTGGGGAGATGATGTCCTGATACTTTCCAATTTTGTCTCTAGCCAGCCCCATGCTGCGTACTCTGTCATGATTCATGGTTTATCATCTCGTTGAACAATTTTAATGCGACCTGTCCTCTTTTCTTGTAAATCTACCCAAGACAACTACCACTTTTCAATTTCCATCACATCTCCCTTAGCCTCAGCTAGCTTTCATCCTTTGACTGTTCTATTCTCCAACAGCAGCATATTCTCAAAACAAGAGGCTTTATCTATCAAGTATAAGAATCTTTCTATATAATAGTTTTTCATCCTTTTACTCAACCTTGTCTACCGGTCTTCAGCTATCTTTGAAACTAGCAGGTGAGAAAGATGCATCCTCCTGGCTGTCCACCCTGCCATTGGCGTGCCATGGTTTTGCTCTTCATAAGGGTGACTTTGTGATGCAATTGCACTCCGTTATGGTTGGTCACCCCAGAATCTCCCTGCTAACTGTGTTTGTGGTAGATTGAACATGCCCTCAGCTGTTCAAATGGAGCATTCCCTACCATTCGTCACAATGACATCCGGGATCTAACAGCTGATATACTGTCTGAAGTCTGCCACAATGTATCCATTGAGCCCTCCCTTCAACCTTTGACTGGTGAGTCTCTATCCCTCCGTACTACAAATTGTGATGCTGGTGCTCGCCTAGATATCAAAGCATCTGGCTTCTGGGGTTGTCGGTTTCAACCTACTTGTTTTGATGCTAGAATATTTAATCCACAACCCCTACAACCAACATGAAAATTTAAAGCGTTGTCAGTATGAAGAGAGAGTTCAAGAGATCGAACATGGGAACTTTAGTTTTCTCCACTTCAGGTGGCAGGGATGCCTCTACCACTGTAGCCTATAAGCGTCTGGCCTTCCTCTTGTCTTGCAAGTGGAAAACTCCTTATTGTAACGTGATGAGCTGGCTTCGCTGCCGTCTTGGCTTTTCCCTTTTGCTATTGGCCATCGTGTGCATCAGGGGTTGTCGTTCCTTTTCCGGTCATCCCATAAGGTCATATACCAGCCTCAGTAGACCTAGCACTGTGGGAGGGACACCTCGGGCCCCTCTTCTTTCATCTCTTATATCCTTCGTTTTGTAGGTTCTATTGTTTTAGCTCTGTAGGTGTAGGTATAGGCAAAACCCTTTTAAATAGAACATCTTAGCTGAGTTACAGCATGGTGGATGGGTGTGCTATTAGGGCCGATTATTCTATTGTTTTAAAAAAAGCACAAAAAAACTACATGTGGAGCGCTATCAAAAAGAAGTCGTATTGCATATTCTGACTTAGAGTTTAAATAGATACAACTCTTGGCCATACCTACATGAAAGTTGTTGGATCTTGTTAGCTGCAAGAAAAATGTGGGTTGGGTTGGATGATAAAGAAAGAAAAATGTGGTCTTAATTTTTTCTATTTTTGAATTAAAATGCAAAATTGTGTTGGTTGGGTCTGAGCAGAAACTTTTCAAGCAGGCATGACCCTAACGTTCAGTTTGTCTTTATGGGATATACCTTGACTACAATCTCCAGTGCCATTCTCTTTCTGTCACCTTTTTGAATGTGGTAATTCTTTATTACATGGTGATGATGTTTCTACTAATATAATATCAAACTCTGGAGTTTGGTGGGGTTCACTGCACCTTAAATTTCTGCAATAAAGCTTTTGATTGGCACCTAGTTTTTATGAATACCCTCCAAAAGTAGTTTTTAATTAGCTCACGGGAATGGGACATTGGAAACAGCTGAAATTGAAAACTGAAACTGAAAAACTGCAACGGAAAAACTGAAAAAATAAATTGGTCAATACTTCATATTAACAGATACCTTTTAACAAAGACCACCTCTGTAATAGGACCACCTGTATAATAGACCACCTGTATAATAAGACCACCTCTAATAAAACCACCTCATTTTATAGTAGTTATGTCAAAACAAATATGGCTAAGGTGTACTCATAATGTAATAAAGTATCAATCAGTCAAAAAGCTGCAGGGTTGTACAAAAGGATATACTGTCATATCGTGCCACGGCCTAAAGTCCATCATCATATCACAAATGAAAATGGAACAATTGCATGCATGATTTTACTGGAATTGATAATGGATTTCACATGAATTGTGCAGGGTGTAAGAGTTGCATAATTAAATTATTAATTATCTTGGACTTTGTGTCTTGGTAAAAGTTAGATAGGCATCTTCGAGGAGTTAAAAACCTGAGATGATATCAATAATTACCTGCGCCTCGGTAATTATTGATGTCACCTCAGGTTTTAAATCTTCAAAGATGCCTGTTACGAGTGCCTAACTATTATTAAGACATAAAGTCTAAGATCATTAATGCTGATTTAGTAACTATGCAACTCCAAAGTCATGCATAATTCACAAGAAATCCATTATCAAGTCCAGTATCAGCGGGTAAATTGTGCGTTCAAGTGCTCCATTTTCATTTATCAAGACACACGGTAGTGTGTCGTGCGGCCCAAGAAGCCGGAGCGCAACACCCGTGAGTATATTGACAGGAAGAAAGAAAACACAATTTTCGCACCTCCGTAGCTCTGTGCTGCCTTGATGAAACAAGACGATTTTTGCTGTGGACACTCCCTCCAACTTCAGCACTCCACATTCTAAAGTTGAGCGCAATCGCTTCACGTGTTCCTGAGATATGCGACTTCAAAAATTGGCTTAGTTTCTTGTTGTTTTTTTTCTTCTTATTTTTCTTCCTCTTTTCGCACTTACAAAAACTGCTATAAAACGCGAACACCATATCCGATTACCTTGAAATTTGGCTCACAGAAGGGGGGTATAAAGGTGCATCTCTGTACCAACTTTGGCTGGAATACGATAAACAGGCAAAGAGTTATGAGCGATTATTCACGAAAAATAACACCACTATGTTGTCACACCTACAGGGTAAGCCGCATATGGGAAGAAACTGAAAATCGGTGGGTAAATAGGTTAACTATTGAACCTCAAACCTTTTGTAGTTTGAAAGAAATCGAGCTAAAAACCAGGAAGATACAACAAAAAAACCAACAGTGTGTAACAATTATGCAATCGAGATTAGCTATTTAAAAACGACTGCTTGCCACTCCTACCAGATAAACCGCTTGGGGTAATGCTTTGAAAATCACTGTACAGATGGAGTAATCATCTTAGAAAGGCTCTTCAATGGTGTAGAAGAATCAGACTTAAAGCCACGGAGTTATAACATGAAATCCAACTTGGTGCAGCAAGTGCGAGATTGAGATACTCTAATAGAGCAGTCATCCTAATAGAGCAGTCACCCTGAAGAGAATTCAAGAGATCAGCTAGAAACAAGTAACCTGTATAGAGATCAGCTACAAACAAGTCACCCTGTAGAGAGATCAGCTACAAATAATTCACCCTTTAGGGAGATCAGCTAGAAGAAGTTACCTTGTGGGGAGTTCATGCAACTATGGAAAGAGAGAGTTCAGCTAGATCTTGTAGAGTTCAGCTACAAATAAACCACAGAGTTCAGCTACAAACAAATCGCCCTGTAGAGAGATCAATAGAAGAAGTTACCTTGCAGAGAGTTCAGCTACAAAGAAACCATCATGTAGAGAGTTCAGCTACAAACAAATCTCCCTGTAGAGAGATCAGCTAGAAGTTCCTTGTAGAGAGTTCAGCTTCAAACAAATCACCCTGTAGAAAGATCAGCTAGAAGAAGTCACCTTGTATAGAGAATTCAGTTACAAAGAAACCACCATGTAGAGAGCTCATCGATCAGCTACAAACTAGTGACCTTGTAGAGATATCAGCTAGAAGAAGTTACCTTGTAGAGAGTTCAGCTACAAAGAAACCATTCTGTAAAGAGCTCAGCTGCAAACAAATCACCTGTACAGAATTCAGATACAAACAAATCACCCTGTAGAAAGATCAGCTAGAAGAAGATACCTTGTAGAGAGTTCAGTTACAAAGAAACCACCATGTAGAGAATTCAGCTAAAAACTAGTGACCCTGTAGAGACATCAGCTAGAAGAAGTTACCTTGTAGAGACTTCAGCTACAAAGAAACCATTCTGTAAAGAGCTCAGCTGCAAAGAAACCACCTGTACAGAATTCAGCTACAAACAAATCAAAGATCAGCTAGAAGAAATTACCTTGTAGATAGTTCAGCTACAAACAAATCACCCTGTAGAAAGATCAGTTAGAAGAAGTTACCTTGTAGAGAGTTCAGCTACAAAGAAACCATTTTGTAAAGAGCTCAGCTGCAAACAAATCACCTGTACAGAATTCAGCTACGAACAAATCACCCTGTAGAGAGATCAGCTAGAAGAAGTTACCTTGTAGATAGTTCAGCTACAAACAAATCTCCCCGTTGAGAGATCAGCTATAGAAGAAATTACCTTGTAGAGAGTTCAGCTACAAAGAAACCACCATGTAGAGAGTTCAGCTGCAAAGAAATCACCTTGTAGAAAATTCAGCCACAAACAAATTG